>NW_003852402.1:27171998-27358285 GCF_000181295.1 Otolemur garnettii | reverse complement strand
CCATAAGGAAAGGTGGGTTGCCTCTTACACATCCCACCGAGGATGCTGTTCCTACACCTTGCTTGGCTGTGAACTCTCAGAGCTGATCATCACATAAAAGGAAAAGAAAGTCAGATACGTGATTTGAGAGACTCTTCAAACGAAGTTTTAGCCTAAACATCAAGGTTTGTTTATTTATTTATTTTTGAGACAGAATCTGTCACCCTCGGTCGAGTGCCGTGGCATCATCATAGCTCACAGCAACCTCAAGCTCTTGAGCTCATGTGATCCTCTTGCCTCAGACCCCTGAGAAGCTGGGACTACAGGCAGGCACCACCACGCTTAGCTAGTTTTCTTATTTTTAGTAAAGACAGGGTCTTACTCTCACTCAGGCTGGTCTCGAACTCCTGAGCTCAGCCAATCTACCCGCCTCGACCTCCCAAAGTGCTAGGATTATGGGCATGAACCACTGTGCCCCACCGATGTCAGGGTTAATTGAGGCCACTTGCTAATGCTTTGGATTTATTCCTCCTTTCCATTTAAAAACCATTATTTCCTTTTAGCAATAGATGCAATAGATGAGTCATCCATTAATAAACAATTATTTTTAAACTGTTGATATTTCAGATAACATTTAACTGAAAGGGCAGGGAAGGAGCCACGGTTAGGGGCAGAGAATAAACAGAACCCAGAGATGCCTCTGGTCTAATCAAGTGGAACTGAGATGTGCATGACACGGCTAATTCCCGGAGCAAAGCCCATCCATCCATCAACCATCTTCTTCTGGAGACCAAGTACTACAACTGGAGTAGAGAGAGCAAGACTAAATTTGTGAACACTGTTTTTAGAACCAAAATAGTATTAACATAAAGGCAAGGGCATTTTATGTGTAAGTTCACTTAGGGGGAATGTAGAAGGCACCACTCAAAACTGTAAGGAATAGTAAGATGTAAAAAATGACCTGTAAATTGAATTGTGAAAGAAAGAATGGGAATGCCTGAAGACCCTTTTCAAGAATGTCAGAATTTCTAAAAGGTCTCAAATTAAACCACGGGTACCGATTAAAGTAAGAGTGCCTGTAATCACTCACATTAGTATTTAACATGTTATAACTCTCATCTATATTTACCTAACTTTTTGGTCTACAGCAGAAGAATATCCATGCTTCCCTATTCAAAATCTTTTCAAGGATTATGTTGTCTATTTCAGAATTTTTTCTAGCAGTATTATTAAAAAGAAATGTGCCCACGTGTGTGCGCAATAGTGATAGTAAAACAGAGGACTAACAAAATGCCCTCTGTAACATCTGAATCAGTGTACCAAGAGAGAACCACTGGGTTCCGTGGTTTTCAGGCTATGTGCCTAAAACTTTTTCCTTCTTTTTTTGAGATGGAGTTTCACTATATCACCCTCGGTAAAGTGCTGTAATGTCACAGCTCACAGCAACCTCAAACTCTTGGGCTTAAGCCATTCTCTTGCCTCACCCTCCCAAGGAGCTAGGACTACAGGTGCCACCACAATGTCTGGCTACTTTTTTTGTTTCTGTTGTCATTCTTTAGCAGGCCTGGGCTGGGTTCAAACCCCCCAGCCCCAGTGCATGTGGCCAGCGCCCTGACCACTGAGCTTCATTTTTAAACTCTTTCTTCAAAGTCAGTCAGGGGATGATGAAAAATCATTTGCTGCATCGCAAGATCTCTAAAAATGGATTTTCCATAAACAGCCCCATTCCTATTCACCATGCAATATTCAATTCTGCCTCTGCTGGCCTGAGACTGCCTTAGACATTTATTGGAAATTTGCCTGGAGGGAGAGATCACCAGTTTGAGAGGCCTAGCTTTTATGGGGGGAAAATGTCAAGTAAATTCTAAATATGTCTATTGAGCACATTTTATGTGCTGGGCATTGTGCGAAGGGCTGAGGATGCAAAAATGGGCACGTCCCGATTCTTCCCTCTTCATCTCCACTTCCTTCCAGTCTCTTGGTGAGTCCTGTTTAGTGTAACCCTAACATAGTCCAGTTGTATTTGCTTTTCTTCATTTTCTGCTGCTACCAACATCACCTTTTGCCTGGAGCACCAGAACCATTCCCTCACTGCCTTCAGGTTTTTATTCTCACCCCTTTAACTCATATTCCTTACAGAACTCAAGTGATCCTTGCACATATCCATCAAATCATGTCCCCCATGTTTAATTTCCCTCAATAGCTTATTATTGACTTTGAAATAAAATCCAGACATGAGGCCCCACCAGGGTCCCGTAGGGTCTGGCTCCTGTCCCCCGTCCTATCTCTTTCCCACTTGTGTAAGTACAGCTGCACATCTCTCCCTTCAGCTGCTGTTCACACCACAGGCATGTCTCTCGAGAATGTTCTTCCCCTCCGGCCTTACACATCACACTCCTCCTCATCCTGTGGTCTCACCTTAAACGTTCCTCCTTAGAGAGGCCTTCTGCTCAGGCTGACCATTAAAAGTCATGCTTCCCTTATTCAATTTGTTCCTCATCTTCTTCACAAGGTAAATCCAACTTGTGTTTCTTTTTTTTCGTTATTTTTTTCTTCTGAGAAAGACTCTGACTCTGTTGCCCTCAGTAGAGTGCCATAGCATCACAGCTCACAGCAACCTCAAACACCTAGGCTCAGGCAATCCTCTTGCCTCGGCCTCCCAAGTAGCTGGGACTACAGGTGCCCACCACAACACTCAGCTAGTTTTAGAGATGGAGTCTCGCCCTTGTTCAGGCTGGTCTTTGGAATGCGAGCAATCCACCTGCCTCGGCCTCCCAGAGTGCTAGAATGACAGGCGTGAGCCACCAAGCCCAGCCTGCAGCAAGTCCAGTGTGGGATGATTGTGTTAGTTCAGTTGTATATTGTTGGTCTCCACTGCTAGAATGTAAGTTCTGGGAGGATGAGGATTCTGACTTTCTTGATTATCTCAATATTTCACCCAGTACTTAGAAGAACACTAGTTACATAAGAGTTGTCAAAAACATTGTTGAAGAGATAAATATAGAAATCTTCAGCATCCTGAAGATACAGGGTCTCCCACACAAACAACGTGGTGGAGGTAGAAGGTTGAATAGAGTGCTATGGGAATGTGCAGCCAGGCTCTGTTGCTCAAAAAGCTTTTATTAAATGAAGAAAGCATTTCATTTTCCATAGATGTCTATATAGCTTTAGAATTTCACATGGCTATTCAGACATAATATTGCAGTTTATCTATATAACAATGTAGGTGTTTTGTCGTTTTTGTACTCTACATCATAAAGTGGAGTGTGGATCCACCTTACCGACAATGGCTGTGGTAACTGTAAAAGGCAGAAAATCAGAAGTGTCGTGGGAATGAATACTCTAGCCCAGGTCAATGTGAGTAGGTAGGGAAGGCCGGGCTGTGGTTCAAACTCTAGCAATACCAGGCGCTCCTAAAACTATAACTCACAAGTTTCCTGATTGTCTAAATAGCTAGAGACACAGGTAACAACAGAACCCTAGGGGTACACGATAATGAGACAAAATCCATAAGGCATGGTGTTAGTCTGCCCATATTTGGTGAGGAGGAAGGTAGACTTCTGCCTTTTAAATATAGTTCTGGCAACATAAATAATCAGGGGAAGAGGAACTTCCTGCAGAAAGGAAGATGGTTTCCTAAGATGAAGATCACTGATGCTTCTGCTCAATGCAACATTCTTCATCTGAATGATTTATTGGTTAGTCAGTCAACTACATGGCTTATATATAAATCGGTTATGAAAACTTCTCTGCAGGCCTCTTTGCCTACTTGCCCTGGCAATGGAGGCCTATTCCATGTCTATGGTGAACGTATCCTGCTCTATAAGCTTTCTTTTTCTGTAAGCCTATCTTTCTTTTCCTCAATCAACATTTTTCATGCTTGCGAAAAGATAAAAACAAACAAAAACACAACAATATCTCTGCAAACTTGGAGACAATTTCTTTACATATAACAAACTGAGGCTCAGAAACGTTTTAAGATATGTTCTCAAGCTTCCTAGTAACCAACAGACCCTGAACTTGAAAAGTTCTTCCTCCTCGAAATCTGGTGCTATTGTCAACAGTAGGTAGAGGTTGGGACTTGCATTTGCTCAGAATTTTACAATCTCCTCAAGCATTGGGTGATGTAACTTTCATCCAACTTCAGCAAATTAGTAATTGGAACACCTCAATAGGAGATTTTCATTTCAGTAAATAAAGGTGTTTTCTGAATATATTGTACGACATTAAACCATGCAGTGGAAAAAAGGAGATATGAACGCACTGGGCTGGAAATGGGAAAAGAATAATTTTAGGCATTTCCCTCCTTCTGTTTAAACAGCCTGAAGATTCATTTTTGGCAGGAAGCCTATGTTTAACCAGTGTTACTGAATATAGAATAATCATGGGTGGGGAGTATGTTTTCCTTAATTGAATATGTTTTCTCAAGATAAATGTGGATCTTGGGCTCCTAACTAGTCAAAGCAAAAGTTTCCAAATTGTCTGAGGTGGTGAAAGCCGAGGAGGCAGGACTTCAGTGCCCAGGTGGAGGCAAGAAGCACACGGAAAATGTGCCTAGAAAGAGATTGAAATGGCAATGACAGTACGGAACCCCTTCCATTCCATCCACTGACCGCATCCTCCCTCAGTCCTGAACATCTCTCATCACTCTCTGTTAGACGGCATCAGAGGGTGACACCCAGGAGGCTGTCCATTCAGTGTACCCTCCTCTACTGGGCACCCCTTTGCTACCTGCCCTCAAGGGGTTTGTATTTGAACAACGTGGCCAGATGTGAAAGCTCAGTGGCTGGTTGAATTCTATTTTAGGGGCATTCATTTGTCTTTACTCTGAAGTGATTAGTCCTTGAACCCAACAGGAATTGGTTGCCCCTTCCTCTCTTCCTATCCCTGTTGATCTAAGATAGTGATCTTCAACTGCATGGCACACTGGTGTGCTGTAAGAGGATCTTAGGTATGCTGTGGAAATTTTTATAGATAATTACATTATTTTCAAAACAATTTCAGAGTAAGTATACTCTTTTTTTTTTGGTCAACATCATTTAAGTGTGCTGCAAAAGTTGAACTATAGGTTCAAGTGCACCGTGAGATAAGAAAGGTTTAAAAGCACTGCACTAAAAGAATAAGGAGGCCAGATGGCCACCCTGGGAGCTTCCCCATGGGTGAAGTTGACTTCTCCATTGCCAGCTCACCTGCTGAAGAAGGAAAGAGTAGATGGACTTTAAACATTAGGTTCCAGGGGATCAGCTGGCAACTGAGTTGACCTTGACTCTTCCTAGATGATGTATTAGTTTCCTAGGGCTGCTGTAACAGGTTACAACCAGCAAGGTGGGCAAATGACAGAAATGTGATCTCTAACATTCTGGAGGTCAGAAGTCCAAACTTAAGGAGTCAGCAGAGTCAGTCCTTCTTGGAGTCCCAGAGGAAGATCTGTTCAGTGCCTGTCTCGCAGATTCTGGAGTATGCCCATCAATCCTTGGTACCCTGTGGTCTATGGCAGCATCACTCCAATCCCTTCTTCTATGGCCAAGTGCCCTCCTCCATGTTATCTTCTCATCTACTCTGTCTCTCTGTATTGTTATCACACTTCTTATATAGATACCAGTTATTGGATTAGGCCCCACTCTATTTCAGCATGACCTCATCTTGGCTAATTACATCTGCAAAGACACTATTTTCTTTTTCTAAAAAAATTCAAATTAATGTAAGGGCACAAATTTTTAGATTATATTGTTCTCATTTCCAGGGTAAAGTTCTGGTTATAAAAAAGCCCCTCACCCAGGGGGCGTGTTATACACCCTCACAGTGAGCACATTAGGTGAGATCCCACTATATGCCCTTCCTCCTTCTGTCAATCATTCTTCCCTTCCCCTTGCCCCTTTCTCCCTCCCTCTTTTTCCTGCCTCTGTACTAGACTATATTTTTGTTTCATTGTTCATGTGAACATGTAACTATCACGTACTTGGTTTCATGTTAGTATTGAGTACACTGAATATTTATTTTTCCATTCCTATGATATTTTGCTAAGAAGAATGTGTTTCAATTCCATCCAGGTAAATGTAAAAGATATAAAGTCTCTATCTTTTTTATGGCTGAATAGTGTTCCATGGTATACATATACCACAATTTGTTGATCCAGTCATGTGTTGATGGGCACTGGGGTTGCTTCCATGACTTGGCAATTACGAACTGGGCTACAATTCTTTCTGGTGCAAATGCAAAAACCCTATTTTCAAATAAGGTTGTGGAGAGAGATGAACTTTGCCAGTGCCAATGGCCAAAAATTCTTGGCCTTCATCACCGTCCACTTTGCCCAACCTTCCATTTATGATGACTTGTCATTGCAAACTGCCTGTCTAGTAATTTTAGGGCTGCTAAGAAAGGATCTTTACCCATATGTATGCCAAGGCATAAAATTATCCGCCTCATGTTTTATCCTTTGGATCAGGCTTCTTTACATGTAAAATTGCTACCTGACTGGATCCGACATTATGGTGTCATTTCTCACAGTCACCTTAGTTTGAACTAATGTGATTAATCTGAAATTTTGAGTGCAAAGAAACGCAGCCATGTGAGGAATCAGGAAACTGCTTTCTAGAACTGAATGAGGATCTGATCACTTGTATGGTATGGACAACTAGCATCCTACAAAAAAGTCTTTAATCATTCAAGTGGCCCAGAGAAAGGAAAATGCCGGCCAATTCAAATAGTTACCGAGTGCCTTGCTGCTCAAAGTGTGGCCCATGGATCTTCAGCATCAGAGCCCGCTAGGTGCAGAATCTCCTGGGGAGGTTCACAAACTTACTGTATCAGGATCTACATTTTATCTCCATCCCCCAAGGAGCCCCATATGCACAGTAAACTGAAAATTTCTGCTTTAGCAAAGCCTTTATAAAGTTGGACTGGGGAAGGTGTGAAGAAGCATTCGTTGGGATCTGCTTAGAGCCTAGGCTGTTGATACCAAGGCCAGGTAAGGTTGCAGATGGTGAAGAAGGGCACCTGGGAAATCCTGGGATAAGACAGAAAGAGAGGGGAATGTGCCACCATAACCACCACAGACAGGACACGTGTTCAGGTGCTTTGCTTGGCATAACTTGTTTCTTTTAATGTTTACAACAGCCCGATGAGTTGGGTACCATCACCAGCATAGGCACAGATGCTGAGGCAGAGAAGCTTAAGTGTTTACTCAGCATAAAGGTGGGCATTTAAGCCTTGAGTGTCAGGCTCCAGAGCCCAATTCCTCAACCACTGTGCTATCCTGTCTACCAGTGAGTACACATAGAGACTCAAACCTGCCAGCAGACTGATAACTTTAATGCTTACTTCACAGCTCACTGCTATGTTTGAACTTGTTGTTTAGACCACGTTATTTTGAAGACGTATGTAGTCCAGGCATTAACTTATTTTCTTCATTTTAATCAAGTCAATCAGTTGCTCAAGGAAATTGGTCTTGAGTCTCCCAGATTCCAGCCCATACGTGGGTCTCGCACATCTCCACCTCCCACCTGCACACGAACAACAGGAGCCCACTCTGAGCCTGGTATCTGTCCTCCTCCCAAGTCTGCCTTCATAAGCATGCCTGGGAGAGATGACTAATAATGACTAATTTCTCCAATTTTTGTCCTCTCCTGGGTCACTGGAATGATTTATTCTTGCTCAGCACACTGGTAATTGTGTGTTACATACGACTGGTAAGATTTTTAGGCAGATGTGGAATCCAACTGCCTGATGTGATTCTCAAATGGCCCCAACATTTTACGCCATTGTTTATAATTAAATAAAATCCAAATTGCATTTGGGATGAGAAATGTATTTATTTATCTTTTGGACTTCTTTTCTTTAGGGGGAAAACAATTACCATGGACATTTCTGATTCATTTTCACTTAGCTTCTAAAAATATTCCCCTCAGGAAGGAGGACTGTTTGTTTGCCATGTCAAGAACATTTTATTTGGTTTCTTTTTAGAGAAAAATCCACATACAGCCAATTTTAAACTGACTAGAGCATCTCAGAGATGTTTGCAAATTTCAAAACTCTGTTTCTTTCCAAACACCTGCAAGATACAAGTGGAACTCTGGGGAAAGATGCCGAGAAGAGGGAATGTGAAATCTCATGAGTAAGAGGTATGGAAATTAGAAAAATAAAGTGAATAAATAAATGAATGTGATTCTCAAATGGCCCCAACATTTTACACCACTATAAATCATGAATATTTAGAGAAACTCGTGATTTCTACTACAATATTCATACTTTCTAAAGACTGACTTTAAGTTATATCTGAATTATATTTAATTTTAGTGACCAGTACTACTCCCATGCATCTGTATGTATATATAATACATACAGATTTATAGACCTTTTTCACAGATATTAATAACTGTGCATTAATCTTGGCCTACAAAGAACAGAAAAATAGTGACTATGCATTGATATGACATCTTTCTATTTTATATGATCCTGACTTTAGTTTTGAAGTGGGCCAGCTATTGTGATCCTCTTTTACAGATGGGAAAACCAAGCCCAAGAAAGGAGATGTAACTTCCCCTGATTGTATATACAACAAACAGAGCAAAATCACAACTAGAAGTTAGGTGTCCCTGGTCCTCAGAGGACTTTTTTTCCCCATGACACCCACACGTTGGCAGACTGGTTAAACAACCAAGCTCGAGAAAACCTTGAACTTGTAAGACTTGTCAAGGTCACTACAAATATTTTAGCTTTAATTAACTGAATTCATTACTACCATAAACTACAATGCTTTCATAAAGATCTTGATGACTTGTAACATATAAGCCCACTGGGTTCTGTAATCTCTAAAATATCAGCTGCGATGTGTTTCACGAGATGGCAAGAACTGCAGATAAATAATTGTCTGTGGCTAGATGACAACGATCAAGTTCAAAGAGGGTAGGGCTTGCAAGGAGGTAATTTTCTCTCTTCCCTCAATCCTGAAACCATGTGATTGTTCCTCCCTTTCTTTTGTTTCCTTTCAAGAACCTAGAACATCCTGGTAGGTGAGCAGAGACCACATCTGGCTAAGTGAATGAACACCTTCTTCCCAGACCCCCACCCCTAGTTTCGTGGGAGGTTTCATGTTTATCTGACTTAGGAGTTAAGCTGTGTTTACCGTTCCCTGTAGCTGTGATGTCAGAGGCTAAAATTTCCTGTGTCCTTGTTTTTGTCTCTTCTGTTCTCTTTGAATTTCCCTGGAGACTCCTTAAGTAAGGCTGAAGCTTGCCAACCTTTGACCTGTAATCCCTTGTCATTATAAGGAGGACGCTGATGTGTTGGTGGATGTGGGGGAGGGGAGACACTCTACAGTCCTATGGTAGGTTTCAGTCTTCGGATGAGTCAGAGTTGAGTATTTCCTCTTCCCGGGTTGGTTAGGCCCTTGGTAAAACCCCTGTGGGTCAAGCTCTGGTACATAGTTTGCCTTGATAAAGGGTGTGATAAGGAGAACAGAGAGATCTGGGCTTATTTAAAATGGCTACTCTGCCATTCCTGCCTCACTCCAGTCTCCACGGGCAGGAGAAAGTTTTCTTCAGTGAAGACTCTGAAGAAAGGGGCTCCTAGTGGTTAAACCCAGGAAAGTGAGAGAAGCCCCTAAAGACAGGGCTCCCCCAGAAATTTTTAACTCTGCACTTGTCCACAAAAGCCTCCAGCAGTATCCCCATTATAGTGTAAGGTACTGTTCTCGGCTGACTCCTGCTCCAAGGCTTCTGCTCCCGGAAAACTGAAATTCTCTGTGCCCAGCTCTCTGTTTCCCTCCTGTTGGGGGAAGTACTTCTTTGCCTTGTGACCTCAACTCTCTTGAGGGACCTAAGAAAAGTTGTCTATTTTCAGTTTGCTTAGTTTTTTCTTGTGCTAATAAGAACGACAATTTCTACACTCTGCTTATGAGATCTGAAATCCGTAAGAGCCTTTGGCTTTCCCAGATGGGGTTCCTTTTCACTTGGCTTCCTCTAAACTGGAATCATTCCACATGGAAGGTGTGGCCCTGAGTCCAAGGACCAATACCATCATCGATGGGAATCATACAAATTGAAGCAGAAGCCAGAGCCCAAACTATGTATCTGCTCTGGAACACAAGCCAGAGCCCTAACTAGGCAACTGTCTCTCTTCTTGAGGTGTTCTGTGTCCAAACAGGCCCACTGAGGGCAGCTCTGCCCTTCTAAGCCCAGTGCTGAATTTGGGTGATGCTAACACAAAACAGCCCCTTCCTCTCAGGTCAACCACTTTGCCACACAGGCCAACCGTGTAGTGCTGCCTCCTGGGAAGGAGATCGGATTGTTCCATTTTGTAGATATTTGGGTACCAAGTGCATTTGCTCCACATTTCTTGAGTGTGGCATTCACAGACCACTGAATTCCAGTGAAAGGAAGAAGAGTGACACATGAATCCACAGAAAGAGGATGTGGGGTTTTAGGCAAAGCAGCAGAGGAGAAGCATCACTCAAGCCCCCAAGTTCACCAACACACACCTCAGCCTCTGTGCCAAGAACCAGAAGAAGAGAAAGGAGGACAGAGATCAGAGGGATGAAATCCTCATCCCTGTCAGTCTTAACTTGGGATATAAAGGAAGAAAAATGAGGAGCAGACCTACTTCTTTAAGGCAGTCCTTCTCCAGCTGACAACTGCCTTGGAATCAGATGAGAAATCTTGTGAAAATGTAGCCTCTAAATCAGGGGATCTGACACAGGGCCCAGGATTCTGCATTTCCAACAAGCACCCAGGTGATGGTGACTGCACTGGTGCCTGGATCACACAGTGAGGAACAAGGATCTAACGTACCCTCTGAAGGGGCACCTATCAGCCGCCCCTCTGCGCTCCCCTCTGGAAACAATGACCACAATCACTGCTCATCTTGTTCCCTGAGTCCAGCATGTGTATTCTTAGCTCAGAATGATCTCCCTCTGGGACAGCTGCTGACCTCCTGTCCATGTTTCCAAGTTCTCAGCTTCCCTCTACGCCTCACTCAAGTCTCTGTCCTTCCTAACAGCTCCTCCCCCACCCAAGGTCTCTGGTCCCTTGTCAGTGGTTAGTGTTTTTGCAAGCATGGGTTGCTATTAACCTTTTAAATGTGTCTCCTAACTGAATTAGAAGGCTCTTGGGTATGTATGTCCTATCACTTTTTAATTTCTCAGGCCAGGAACAGAGCTTTGCTCATCAGAAGATTGTGTAGCATAGGGAAAAGAATCCAGGGAGATGTGGGTTCAAATCTCAGATCTGCCACTTGACAGCCATTGGAGCCTAGAAAAAGTGTTACTTCTTGAGTCTTGGTGGTGACAGTGACGGTGCTGTTCACATAGAATGCTGTGCCTTGTGGGTTCTTGAGAAGAATAAAGAAAATAAAGGTAGCCAAGTGTCAAACCAACACAGAATCAGCTCTCAACACAGCCCTACACAAAATCAGCTCTCAACAAGTTTAAGTCTTCTCTCCTCTGTTTTTCCCTCTCTCCTAGGGGTTGTGATGTTATATTTCCTCTCTCACAGTATGTCCCTGAAAAATACCATACTTAAAATCTTTGGGGGTTTTCTTCCATCTCAGGTAAAGGGCCCACGGACACCCTTTATCTGAGAATCTCCTTCTTCATTACGAAAGGCTCCTCAGACTCAACTCAGACAGCTATATACAGTATATCAATTTCTGATCTGATCAGAAATGAAAAACAGATACTTTAAGCCAATGTCATTAAATCACAGGAAAGCTATCTTTACCAAATTCCCATATGTTTCCCAGTATTTGCATTTGCAATGAAAGTTCTTTGATCTGTGTGTTGACTATCAACGAAATCAGTGTCTATGAGATCAGTGTTGATGTCTGTGGAAAGGACTGTCTTCTTTTTAGTGGTAAGAAACATACATGCAAGGCCACCTTGGGAAGAGTGACCTGCAAAAGCAAATTGCAAATGCTTCAGCTGGGGCTCACCAAGGAGGTGTGGGGACAAGGGTTGCTGCAGGAGAATGACAGCCAGGTCTACCAGATAGCAAAGGAGGTACCTGGTCAATCGCCTGGGAAAGCAAAGGAGGTGAAGTGCTTATGAGATGAGGGAACCAGCCGAGGCCTGGCAATCCAGAGATGCAGATTGGAACACCAGCTCCCCACTGGTTGGCTGTATGACTCTGGGCAGGTTCTTCAACTCCTTGAGCCTCAAAACCAGGAATAACACTGTATAGTTGCTTGAGAATCAAATTAAAGTATGCATCTAAGCTGTGTAAAGCGCCTAAGGCAGTAAGTGATTATAACAGGAACCCAGTAAATGTTAGCTTCTTTCTAATACTCCAAGGAGACATGGCACTTGAGTGTATTTCTGGGACAGGCGATTAGAGGGTTCTTGGTGTCCTGTGTTCCTCTGCCCATTAAAGGGGGACAACACCTGGGATTGGGTGGCTGAGGGGACAGGGGCGCTAACAGGTGCACTTTTCTCTTTCTTGACAGACAATATCACTGTCATCCGTCCCCTTCTCTCTTCTTTCTCCTTCCTCTTCTTTCTCTTTCCCCTCCCTCCTCTCTGCCCTTCCTTTCCCCCTTCTCCCCCTACCTCTCCTCCTCCCCTTTCTTCTCCCTCTCTTTCTCCTCTTCATCTTCTTCCTTTCCTCTCCTTCCTCTCCTTCCCATTTGCTTTAAAGGCAGGGTAGATTCCTCTCAGCTGAAGTAGATGGCTTGTCTATAGTACGTAATTCATGATTGTTTGCAAATTGAATTGAATTTTACCAAGCTCTTGGTTTCTGTTCAATATACTGGTTGTACTTGATGTGAGCAAATCTCTCAGCTGCTAGGCTTTCTTCAGAGTTTGAAGACCTCTTTTGATACAATTTAAATTCAGCTTATGGACTCTGGACACTGGCTCCTATAAAGGAAAGAAGAATGTACCCTTGGTGTTTATAACTTGAAGCAAAAACACATAGGAAGTTTGGAGACAAAATAACCACCACAGTCCTTTCAAGGACAGAGGACACAAAGGCAGCATGTACCCACCCAAGAGGGGCTGGACAGAAGTTAGGGGAAAAATAAGAAAATTTTTTTACATCATTTCCTTCTGTTAAATTTTGTGTAGGAGCAACCAATTAGGTGGTCTAGAAAAATACAATTAAAATCATTACGGGTTTCTTTATCATAAAACAATACCAAAACTTACTAAAAGAAATTCAAATAATATACTCCAGTCCTATTTCTTTATTGATCTTTTCTGCTGATGTAGATTACTCTTGGGCAAGTCTAAAGAGTTTCCTTCAGTATGAATTCTAGTCAAAACTCCATTGTATCCACTGTCAAGCAGAGCATTCACAGACTGCAGGTCCCACAGCTGTCACAGGTGGAAGCTAGGTTATCACAGTGGAAACTATGCCCTTATTCAGGAATAATCCACTTTAAAGCAGCAGAGTCTCTGGCTGAGGTCAAGGGATGAAGAAAACAGGAACTGTGATCCGATGATATCCAAGGCTTGAGGCAGGTTAAATATCTTCCAGCAAAGTCAGAGAGCAAGACTCTCTTATGCGCATCACTCTCCAAGTCTTGGGGATTAGCCTCCACTGTGTGTCTACAAAGGAGAAATGTTGAGAAAGAGAATAAAGTAGTGAAGGGTTGGGATTACAGAGGATCTCATTCAATGTTAAGCCCTATAAAAACATCACATGTGCAAGCGAAATTGAAAGAGTCCAGTGGACTCTTGGATAAAAGGAAATATGTGTGGAGAGAGGTGGCTGGCCCAACAGAAGCATTAGAGCTGCTGAGATAGATGGTGTCTGATTAAATGGAAGCAGCCACACATCCACTCCCTGCTCTGAGAATTAGCAGCTGTTGGCTGACAGACACCTTTCCTGCACATGTTCTTGCTCAAAGTGATAAGAAGTGAAAAGAGCTCTAGACAGGGCTATTTTGAGTTCCTGGGGATCTGTGTTGCTATGAGATCTGAGATTAGTGGTTAGGCTGCTGCCGGATGTCATCTAGCAGCTGATCATGAAACCTCTGAAAGTTAGTTCATTTCTCAGAAATCATCTGTGCTTGTGGGCTGTTCAAGGTGGTGATGGAGTTGTTGTTTTTCAGGGTTTTCCCACTCCCAGCCTAGGTGAACTAAGGGGATTAATGGCCGTGATCCTGTAAGTTTTGTTTTTAATTGCACTATATTAAAATGCTACATGATCTTGAAAGTGCCACTGATTCAATTGTTGCCCAGAACTTTATGCTGATTTTGGAGTTATACCAAAATACCATTATACCTTCTTCATACCCACTGTGTCAACAGATACTTGTTGAAGCATGATATGTCAAAGCCAGTTGAATTAGTGAAAAGTGTCCACAGAAGGGCATGGGATGCATGTAGCCTGAGACTTTACTGTGGCAGCTGAGCCTGCAGCCTTCATGACAAATGGCACAGACTATGCCCATGTGTGATGGTACTTTGCATTCAATGGTTAGGAGTGCCTGACTCTGACACTATACAATTGTCTGGGGCTCAGTTTACCTGTAGTATGTTCCTGACACATAGCGTGTGCTGAGTTAATGTCAGCTATCAGTATTACTATCATTGTTGTTGCTATTACTATAGCAATGGCCAGTGCATCACTTTCAAACAAATCATCACCATAGACTGGCCATAATGAAGAAGGCTGGGGAGTCTGGTGATTAGCCTCCAGAGTCAGGTGTACATGGTCAGGTAGAGGATGACTCAGAGGCTAGGAATGACAAAGGAGTTTTCAAGAAGAAAGAACATCATCCTTGACTGGAAGAGAGAATACTTAGAGTAAGTATTTGTCCAATGCCTGCCTTAGGTGGTATGTGCAATATTCACCTATTTATTCTGCCACAACTTTTATCTCCTCCGCTATCCTTCCCCAAACTCACCTAACATGGCAGCACACACAGAAACTCCCGACAGAGAAGAAAAGGCTGAAAGAATTCATGTTGAGACAGTAGTGTGAGCCTCATGCCAAGAAAGAGGGTGCTGGTGTATGTCTTTTTCTTTTTAACTTTTCAAAACTAGAAAAAATAATCCTAAACCCTAGCTTAGTAAATATCCCTGGTGTTAAAAATCCTTTTGCTTGCATTCACTAGTCAAAAGAAATTTGCAGTAACCAACGACTCTCAATCACTTCACCTGTGTGCTAGTTAACTGTATCAGCCCTACTAGGTAGCAGGAAGATTCCCTAATAGTGCAGTTCTTCTTTCTTTTAGATTAAAAATACAAGATCAAATAGAATATACTAAATATTTATAGATGTAAATATAATAAGTTTCTCATGAGAATATAAAATCTTATAGCAATACAAGAAAGTTGGCTTATAATTTACAATTCTATGTATATAAAATTTTTAGATTTTGAAGAAAGTAAAATCAATGTGTATCAACTGAGTGAAATGAGGGGTGAAATAGCTAACGTGATCTTAGGTTATGTAAACAGATGTAGAACTGCTAAAAATAAGAATGTTATAATTATTCTGCTCTCTGCTCTGGTCAAAGCATACTAGAATCTTGTAATCTGGTTAAAGCATCACACTCTTCAAAGGGCTACAGACACAGTTGATCCCAAGCTGAGAATAGTGACCAGAATAGGCAGGGTTGCTAACTGAAGTCATGCAAGGAACAGCAGAAGATTCTGGAAGACACTCAGAATAGGGACAAAGATACCTTCAAATATCCAAGGGCAAGTATGTATCTCTTATGAGAACAGGGAGTGGAGCAAAGACCACTATTTGGCATATTAACAGCTAACATTTACTGAGAATTTAGTACATGTCAGAGACAAGCTAGGCCATGGATTAGCTTACAAGGAAACAGACTCTGATAAATTAATAATTGACCAAAATTGATGGAGCTGGGATACAAACCCAAGCAGCCTGGCTCCGCAGCCCATGTTCTTAAGTACTGTATTGTCTTGCCAAAGCCACAAAATATATTTCAAGTCAGCAAAAGAAGAATTCTCTAACTGTCTAGGATGTTTAAAGGCAAACAGTGTTATTTTACTCAAAAAATTAGTCAGCTCCCTGTCACAGCAAGGATTTTAGAAGAAGTGATGTGACCACCTGGAGGCTAAGGTACATAGTGTGTGCTCAATCAATGTTAGCTATTAGTATTGCTATCATTGTTGTCGCTATTACTACAGAAATGGCCAATACGTCAGTCACAAACAAATTGTCACCAATAATTGACCTTAGTGAAGAAGCCCAGGGAGACCAGTGATTAATCTTCTTCACAGCCCACGTTCTTTTCTCCTGTTCATACACTTTGACTGCATGTGCCAGTCTCCTTTTCTGTTATGGGTGGGCTGGTGACTGAGTTCTGGCTGGTGAAAGGTGAGTGACAGTGCAACATTTTACATCCAGACTTCTCTTTAACCTCCTCCTCTCACCACATGCCCATCCTATGTGTGAGGCTCACCTTCTTGTCCCATAGGCTGTCTGGAAGGGGAAGACTTGGTTATCTAAAGGAGAGCAGAGCCACAAGATGGAAGGAATTTAGGTTCCTGAATGACACCCTGCTCCTACTGATCTGCACTGGAATCAGTAAGGAGTGAGAAATAAACTGCATTGCTGTGAAACCAATAAAATTGGGAGGTTGTTTGTTAAAGCAGTTACCCTGTTCTGACTAATACAGAGAGTATACAGTGGGGAGAATTTAAATGTACAATGAGTGGTTGAAACCATTATCTTTTGAGGTTTACTCAACTTTGACATACTTTGATTTTTTTGAATTAAGAAGAAAAGCAGATTTTGAGAATATCCCACTTTAGAAAAAAACAAAACACCCTAACCCAATGATTAATACATGTGTAGACACACACACACATAAGATGTTTGCATTCACATTGTAAAAATCAAAATAGTCAAGGAATGGCTCATCCTGCTCCTCAAAAACTATTCTTTGAGAAGTTCTCTAATTATACAGGCAGCCCAGCTACAGTTAAATTAAATGAAAGTAATGGCTGAAGCTCACCCTGGCCCTAAAGATGTTTAGCCAACAGCACTTGTCCAGTGATGTTACAACTGAGCCAGCAGGTCACAGCCTTGCTTAGTTGGTTGGGAAGAATTTGTAAATTTGGGGGATGACCAAGCACCACATCTCTCAGAGCATCACAAAGAGTGCCACCATTTGTCTACCCTGGTACCAGGTAGGGCCATTTAGCTGGACTACAGTAACAAAAGAGCCAAGAGGTAATTCACAGAAAGGTGAATAACCAGTCTTTAGAAAGGAAAGGGATCTGAGTATCTAGATACTGTGTCTTCAAAACAACACTGTTGGGATGAGCCATCCTCAAAATTCCTTGGTCCTTCTATCACCAGGTTCTAAGAGACAAGCTCTGACTGGCCAACTCCTCACTGTGTAAATTTTCTATTTTTGCTATGACAAACTCCAACTAACTTAATGGCTTAAAACACCCTCAAATTTCTACCTCAGAAAGCTGAGTGGACGCACCAGGTTCTCTGCTAAGGGTCTCATAAGGCCAAAATCAAAGTGTCAGCTGGGCTGGCTTTCTTATTGGAGTCTCTGGCAAGGAATCTGCTTTTAATCTCACTTAGGCGGTTGGTAAAATTTAATTTCTTGTCATTATAGAACTGAAATTCAAGTTGGTTGCCTAGGTGGTAACCAGTCAAAGGCCAATCTTTGTTCTACTGACCACATCGAATCTCAGGTTTTATATGGAACTCCTACCAGCTTCAGTAGGTTGAATCCTTCTTATACTTTTAATCTCTCTGACTGTTCCTTTTACTGCATGGCTCTGCTCCATCAGGAGAATGTTCTCTTCTTTTAAGGGCTCAAAAGCTTATATTTCACCCACCAACATATACAGAATAATCTCCTTATTTTAATGTCTGAAACTTTAATTATATCTGCAAAATCCTTTTTTCCATGTAATATAACATATTCACAGGTTCTAGGCATTAGGGAATGGACATCTTGGGGGAGCCATGCTGCCTACCAAATTTTCCCTTTGACCAACTGTCCCACCAATTTGGCCTTCCATGAGTAAAGGTAGTTTCCCCCAATAGAAATCAAGGTGCCATCATTAAGAGTGAACAGCATCTGTCCTTGAATCTTTAACTTCCCAATTGCAGCTAGTATCCAGAGCCAATCTCTGAAATAAGCAGATTCTTGATGTTTAGGTATCTGAGCAACGAGACTCGAGGCCAGATATTTACAAAGTACGAAAAGATGAAAGAGAATATATGATGGGTTTGGTCTTTCCAAGTCACTCCAAGCAGTGAGTTGGGAAATTTATTTCCCCATCGAATCATTAACCAAACACTCGTCCACATTAACCAACCACACATTCACACCATCATGCAAGGTACTTCATTAGGAGCCAAGTTCTATAAATCCCCATTCTCTATATCTGAAGAGTTTTAACACAGGTCAGTGGTCTACAAATTTTTGAAGGCATAAAAGTTACCTGCGTTATTTGTTAAAAATAAAGATTTCTAGGCCAAAATATGATGTCCCCTCAAAAATTCACGTTAAAACTAATCATCAAGGTGATAGTATTAGAACAGTGGCTCTCAACCTTCTTAATGCCACGGCCCTTTAATACAGTTCCTGTGGGTCACTGTGAACCACTGTATTAGAAAATGGGGCCTTTGGCAGGTGATTGGGCCATGACAAATCCTCCCTTATAAATGGAGTAGGGCCTCATGAAAAGGGATTTCTAGAGTGAGTTTGCTCTTTTCCCCTCTTCTACCATGTGAGAACACAGTGTTCCTCCTCCTCTCTGGAGGATACACGTCACGGCACCAGTTTGGAACAAGAGAGCAGCATTCCCCAAAGAATGGTAGCAGCCAGCACCTTGATCTTAGACTTTCCAGCTTCCAGAACTGTGAGAAATAAATTTCTGTTCTAAAATTACCCAGTCTCGGGTATTCTGTCATAAAAGCACAAAACTAAGACACACACCTGCAGAGACATTGATTCCGTTGTAGAGAAAAGCTCACAAATCAACATCTAATGTAATGTCTGTCACACAGTGGGACTTACTAAATAGTTTGATAAATGAATGACTGGATTTAGTGAACATACTTGGTGATTGTACTGCAGAAAGTCCATGAAGCACCTTTTGGGGGAAAGCTGACCGTCTGGCAAAAACTAAGTCAGGCAGTTAGTGGGATACTTTGTCTTTGCAGTTCAAAATATTCTGGGGGAAAAAAATCAACCTCACTTATTTGTGAGGTTTATCACTGTTTCCATTTAAAGCAGCTGAATGTAAGCTAAAAGTAAGTAAGAAAAAAAAAATCTGGAACCAGAAAGGAAATAAGAGACATATCCAGGAATTTTAAGCAGAATGAGGTCATAGGAAGCTGTTGTTTTCCTGCATTAAAAAAAAAAAAAATTTGAACAGGAAAATTCCACCCAAGAAACTGACCCGTTGATCTTGCACCTGTGCTCCTATGTCTGGCACTTTCTGGGTCAGATTCGGGAAAGGAGCCCCCAGGTCCTGGAAATAGACAACTCCTCCTGTCTCTGGGACACACAGCATGCGCAGCTGTTCTTTTCACCAGACGTTCTCACCCGGCACTCATGTGGGAGCAGATTCTGTGCCATTTAGATAGCGTACCAGACACAGAGAATCACACAGGGATGTCTGACCAAGTTGTCCTCTTCTTCACGCTTCCATCTCACAGTCCCAGACCCATGAGGTACCTCCCTTGGTGTCTGTGGGTGTGAACATATCTAATGCGTTTTGCTATGAAAAGGGTTGAGAGCAGGCTTTGGATTCAGATGGCCTGGGCTTTACTCTTTTTTTTTGAGAAGAGTCTCACTTTGTTGCTTTAGGTAGAGTGCCATGGCATCATACTACACAGCAATCTCGAACTCTTGGGCTCAAGCAATCCTCTTGCCCCGGCCTCCCAAGTAGCTGGGACTATGGGTGCCTCCCAAAACGCCCAGCTGTTTTTAGACATAGGAGTCTCACTCTTGCTCAGGTTGGTCTGCAACTCGTGAGCTCAGGTGATCCACCTGCTTTGGCCTCCCAAAGTGCTAGGATTACAGGCATGAGCCACTGTGCCCTGTCTCAGGACTTTACTCTGACTGGTTAGGTCTCATCTGTAAATTAAAGATACCAGCAATACCTACCTAGTAAAGTTCTTGGGAGGATTAAATGAGATAATGTATACAAAGCAGCAGTCCCCATCCTTGGTGGCACCAGGGATGGGTTTCCTGGAAGACAATTTTTCCATGAATATCAGGTAGTAGAGGAAGCATTGCATTTTCATAAGGATCATGCTACCAAGATCTCTAAGTTTACAGTCGAGTTAATGCTCCTATGAGAACCTAGTGCAGTCAACTGATGTGACAGGAAGCAGAGTTCAGGCAGTGATGTGAGCCGCAGGGAATGGCTGTAAATATAGGTAAAGCTTCACTGGCTCACCCACTACTCACCTTCTGCTGTGTGGCCAGGTCCTATAAGGCCACAGACCCAGAGTTGAGGACCTCAGATGTAAAGCACCATTCTGAGTGCATTTAGCATTACAGAATAAGTGAACCATAGCTAGACGTCATCTTTCAGGGATTCTGGCTTCTTTGTCCTGTTTGCCACTCTAGGACAATCTCTGATGTCAGAGCGGCATGTGCCACGCTGTCACCAGAAGTGGTGCTCTGAGGATGGTTCTGTTCCACTACTGAGGGTACAGGGCTTTCCACAACCCTCTCCCACACTGAGCATCTGTGGGCTGGGAGTGGTCCTCAGCCTGCTTCATACTGGGCCTGTGCCAACTTAAATACATAGAGAGGAAAGTGCTAATAGTTGTCACCTTGATGACAGACACACAGAGAAGAGCCCAGTTTTTCAGATTAATCTGTAGATTCTAATTCTCACTCCTTAAGTCACACATCTAGATCTCTGGGTCTTACATCATACATGTTAATAATCTCTGTCCTACAGGGGCCACGTCATTCATTCCTATCCCATGTATGATGGGGAAAGGTGTGAATGACATCGTTCAGAAAGCACCAGCAAGTTTTCATTGGCAAACACTTAGAGCTCTTTCTCATGCTGCTTTCAAAAACCCGTTGAAACACTGTTACATATAGTTTGCAGATGAGGAAATGAATATTCAGATGCATTAGGTATCTCGTCCAAGTTCTTACAGCCAAGAAGTGGAGGAAAGGGATTTGAATTAAATATCTTCTGCTTCACAGCTTTTGCTCTTACCATTAATTACATCAGGGAATGAACGTCTGAACAAACACACTTTCATCTTTCAATTGTTTATCAAATACCTGTTTTCTTCTAAGATCTTGTACTCAATTCAGTGAGATCACCTGACCCCTGCTGCTTATTTGTCCTTCTGCCCTTGTCACTCTCTGCAGGACCCCACTCTCGTTTGGTAAAATTTTATTGTTATTAAAAAGAATTCTTTGACTGTAAGTGTAAAAATTTTGCAAATCTAGCCAGGCATTGTGGTGGGCACCTGTATCCCAAGTACTTGGGAGGCTGAGGCAAGAGAGTCATTTAAGCCCAAGAGTTTGAGGTTGCTGTGAGCTATGATATCACAGCACTCTACAGAGGGTGACATAGTGAGACTCTGTCTCAAAAAAAAACAAAACCCAACTCCAAATCATGCTCAACAACACGGCTAATGTCAACCATGTCTAATAATTATTTTAAAACCCTTTATTCCAAACATAAGCTATGACCAAATTAATTAGGGAAGGCATTTTTACAAATGAACATTATTTCTACATAGCTATTTTCAAGTGGCTACTTTTCAGAGTTGAAATGTTTACTATCAGCTAGTTTCTCTAGTTAATGTTTGGGAGCTGTTGACATTTCTGTTACCACCCAAATTGTCAACCTTGTTGAAATATAATTGTATGTCTGTGTGTATATGTATATATATATAATTGTTTTTCCTTTTCCTATATGAACTATGAATAAACTTTCTGACTAAATTCAGCTTATTAATTTTTTCTTCTTCAGAGGAGTTAATAATATCCCTTAACAATTCGCCTTCCACAAAGGAGTAAGTTGTTTGCGATTATTACCTCTTTTTTCTCCCTTAGCTTATCAAAGGAGTTACCAGATAAAAATTAGTGTGGCTGGGCAAATAATGAAAGAAATACATTTGACTGGGAACATGGGGGGAAAAAAATCAATGTAATTCAAAATACCATATATTTATTGGACATGGTACTGTTGGAAATTTAAAAAGTGATATACGCTGTCTTTCTGGGTCTCAGGCTTTCAGGATCTAGTTGAGGGAATTGGATTTAGACATGAACTACTGTCCAACCACACCGTAAGCTAGAATATCCATGAGCCAAAGTCTTTGGCAAAGACACTGAGTAATCTGAGGAGGAGGGAAAAGGAGAAATTACTGTGGGCTGGAGGGAGCTGGGAATCTTAGACGGGGGAATTGACTTGTGACTGGAAAAAAGGATGAGGTGCAGAAACGATGAACTTTTCAAAAAAGAAATGAGGAAAAACAGGTTTCCAGAAAGAACAAGGAAGGAGAGAAGCAGATAATCAGGGGATTTTGCTCTAGAGAAGGTACTAGAACAAGAGACAGCAACTCCTAGCAGGCCATGATGACTACGTTGCACTTTTGCCCTCCCGGGTATGTGCAGAGATTCAAATTTAGAAGTTTACACTTACATGATGATGAATATATGTTTGGGGGAAAAAAATAGCCAGGGAACATTTACATCATCTTCTTTTTTTTTTTTTTAAAGGAAATCTATGTCATGCTATGAACTATTTGTCAAATCCTGGTTTCAGAATAGTTGCTCTACTTTTCCAAACCACAAGAAGAAACATTTTCCCTGCCAGCGTTCTCTGACCTTAACAAGTTTCTCCACGATGTCTCCAGCTCTTTAGCACCATGCGTGTCCCTTCTTTAAATAAACCTCCTAGATGAGCTTCTTACAAAGATATTCCAGCAATTCAACATCGACTTCTTCATAAACTTTACCAGGAATGCCACTTCTTGGAGGAGAGTATGAATCAACCCGGACTCTTCCCCAGCTCCTGCTGTCCTTGTTCTAACTGTATAACGTGTGCAGAGAACAGGCGCAGACTATTTTATTTCCTTGGGGAGGGTGTCCTTAAAACTTTCAAGGGATATATGTATTCTACTCTAGGAAAGTAGAACCTGCTTTCTAGACACATTCAAAAAAAAAGGTATGGGTTATATTAAGATGAATTTCTTCCAGGTTTTAGAAACTCATATAGGCTATTATAGATTGTCTTAGAAAATTAGTGTATCTGCTCTGGCTGAAAATGAGAGCAGGGTTCTGTCTAATTCTGGGAAGTCACTAAGTGAGTAATGATACCATTAATGAAAATAAAATGAAAGTTAACGATTAGATGTTTATTAGGTGCCCGCCACATAGATGTACCTTTGGATGTACCCCCCCAGCCTTCAAGATGTAAATGTGAAGGGATTATAGTAATACCTACCTCATACAATTGCTGGGTGATTTAAATGAGTTATTATATCTGAAGAAGTTGGTACAGAAAGCAGCAACTTTTAGTTAAGACTCAATGTTTTTAAAAAGGAGCAGTCAGCGGCTTGGGGCCTGTAGCTCAAGTGGCTAGGGCACCAGCCACATACACAGGAGCTGGCAGGTTCGAATCCAGCCCAGACCTGCCAAGCAACAATGACGACTGCTACCAAAAGGCAGCTGGGCATTGTGGTGGGCACCTGTGGTCCCAGCTACTTGGGAGGCTAAGGCAGGAGAATTGCTTGAGCCCAGGAGTAGGAGGTTGCTGTGAGCTGTGATGCCACAGCACTCTACTCAGGGCCACAGCTTGAGGCTCTATCTCAAAAAAAAAAAAGAGCAATCATCTAAGAAACAACAATAGCAGCAGACTATTTTAATATGTCAAAACCTTCTGACATTAGATGCTTCTAATCTAACATCTTTGTAGTCATTTTGCACTGTTGTATTCCTTCCATTCAATAGTTAATTTGCTTCTAAACATTGGATGTATTTTTAATTAAATGAAGTTTGTGCCACATTTTGATAACTTTTGTTTTAGCTATGATTCGGCTTATGACAAAACAAAACAATGCACTTTCTGTTCACTATTAATAAAGTTAATGAAAGATGGACTTTAAGAACCAAATCCTAACTTATGAATACTCTCATTGTTTTCCTTGTTAAGGATGTTGGGACCTCACTGCCTTGTTGCAAAGACTTATCACGGGATGAAAATTTATTACAAATATCTTCGGTTTCAAAGACTTTTTGGTGAATTATTTAACCTGATTCTAAGATGTTTTGAAAATATTCTCTAGTTATGGTTTTTATAGATGATTTTATGCTATTGCCACAGACTCTGACAATTATACAGAATATATAACATAACCACGGCTTAATATCTTTTCATAAACTGTTGTCCAAATAAAGACCGCTCAAGAGAAGTGCAAGCATGCATGTATCAGTGCAGGGCATAGTGGAATGTGCCAGGCCTCTTCTGAAGAAATCAGTAAGTTATTATCTCTCAGGACTGATGACCCGACATTCCTGAATTCACCACCACACTTGGCACTTATCTCCATGCAGAAATAGGTGGCACTGTCGAATCTAGTGAGAATGACACCTCTGAAATCTCACAGCCCCTGTTAGAGCCCCCAGAGAATCTTCTCACATAGCACCAAACAAGTATTTTAGGAAGTGATGTTCCTCGAATGAATCAGTTTCTAAAATTAAAAATGAAAACAATTACAAGGAGAGGGAGAGAGGGGAGGTAACCTTCTCTGGGAGGAAAGGCTGCTGCCACTAAAACACAAAAAGACAATGTAACAACTGTCTACAGGGTGATCCAGGGGCCTGCAGGAAGAAACAGCCGATGTGAGTTTGAACCACACCATGATGGTTAGCTTTATGGGGCAATTCCACTGGTCTAAGAGATACCCCAATAGCTACTAAAAAATTATTTCTGGGTATAACTGTGAGGGTATTTTTGGAAGAGATTAACATTTGAATCAGTAGGCTGAGTAAAGCAAGCAGGTGTGTCCTACCAATGTGAATGGGGCTTGTCCAATTGATTGATGCCAAGATAGAAGGAAAGGCCCCAGGAGAAGAATGAATGTCCTGTCTTTTCCTGCCCTGGGCCATCCTTCCTACCTCATTCTTAGACATCAGCTTTAGGTGCTGAGCTTTCGGATTTCAGGACTTATACCAGTGGCCAACCCTGGTTCTCAGACTTTTGATCCTAGTCCATCTGGGAGTTACACCACCACTTCCCCCATTCTCCAATGTGCAGAGAGCAGATCATCAAACTCTTTGGCCTCCGTAATCCTGTGAACCAACTCCCGTAATAAATTTCTGTGTATATATCTCTATATATCTCTTTGGTTCTGTTTCTCTCTCTGGAGACTCCTGACTAATACGTGGGTCATTAATGAAAGTGTTGAGATAAACAAAAATCAAGAAATGTAAAATCCACATGAACAGGAACAATGGAATGCACCCAGCCCCACCAATCAGCCAAGCAAATTGCAACCTGCACAGGTGAATCAGAAAGGACGCTGCTGACAGTGTTTCTTGGGAGGGAAATGATGGACCACAGCACTGTCTGTCTCAAAGTTTTCAATGACCTACGTATACACACTGTTTGACCCAGCCCATAATAACGGTGATTTTATACAGATTTCTCAGCAAAATCATTTGGGAATAAGATAGTAGCCTTCTCTGTTTGGGGGCTATGAGCTAGGTCATCCCCATGTGCCCAGGACTGAGGAGATTCCCGAGATGTGGGGCATTCAGTGCCAATACCAGGAAAGTCCCCAGCAATCCTGGACGCGTGGGTCACCCTACATGAGTGCGCCCACCTAGATGACTGGTGAAAGTCGCCGCAGCTTCCTCACAAGCTGTTCCACCACTCACTGGAACTTCCCTCATCAGGTCTGGCACACGCTGACTCGCAGCAAGGGTGACCTCATCACTGACCTTCCTTCAGTTCCCCTCGGTGGCATCTGTTCCCCCTTTTCAGTACTTCTGTTTGTTGAGAGACCCAGTGTTCTTTTCCTTCCCTAGAGCTGTTCATGGAGACCTTGCATTTAGTTTTTCCTTGAACCAGTTTTATTGTTTCAAAATAAAACAATCCGATGTGGCTCTGGGTCTTCTTTCCTATCATAGAAAGAGACAGGATCAGCCACTCTTTCTAATGGGTGGCTAGTTAAGAAGCCCTGGAATAAATACCACCCGGAATAAAGATATATAAAGTTAATCCCAGAAAAGAAAATGTTTCATACTGGGAAAGAGGCAGAGGGCAGAGAGAAGGTTCGGTAAGGAAGGAGTCTCACCACACCCAGAACAATCATCTTTCTGTTACCTACGCACTTCACACAGGCTGATGCTCAGGGGTACGAAGTAGATGGATATATAGATAATTACCAAGCTTCAAAATAGTTAAATTAATTTTTAAGAAGGCTGAAACTCGTGTGAGAATTTCCAACTGTCTTTTGTTCCAAATATGTGTTCATTATGAATGAATCTTGAGAACATAATTGCCCAGACATTCTACATCCAAGAATTTTTCAATGTCTCTCATGAAATCTGTTCCCACCATTACTCATGATATTGTGTGAACAATATTCCACACAAACTGGGTGCTCAATAATTACTGATTGGCCAGTGGAGGACTATGATCTAATGCACCACAATCATTTATGCAAGGGGCCCACAGGAATTAGCATGATCTCATAAGTGTCATTTTTATTTTCCTTTGAGAAAGAAACAGATAGTGTCTTGTCTCGGGTTCTGTGTGTATGTGTGTGTTTGAGGGGGTATGAGGAGAAACGTGATAGGGGCATAAATGGAACAAGAATCAGGGAACAAAAGGAAGGAAACATACAATTATAGATAAGGAAAATCAAGACTATTAAAAACTGAGAATTTTGTATGCTAAAATGTACACTCATTTAAACAGCAAGCCAAACTGCCTTACGAGATGATTAGCAGAATCAAGCTTAAGAGCACCTGAAATTTAAAACAAAAACCAATTTATGTTTTATTTAAGAAAAGCAAACAGATGGGCCTGCCGATAATTTCAAAATGGAGTTAACAAAAAGGAAAACAAACCTGGAACCTAACGTCAAATGAGTTTGAAATAATAAGCAAACCTATGAACAGAACAAACATAGAAGTCGCCACTGCCTCCCTCGCTTGGCCTGTGTAATTCCCCCAAATCTTCTTTCTCCTCTTTTTCTTCTCATTCCTAGAAGGGGGAGCAAGACGAACACATCAGAGATCGTCAGTTCCCCAGATTGGCACAAAATTCATAAACCACAAACTCTAGGAAAGTGTAGGCATCTTTGTCAAGGCCAGAGTTCTGTTTGGGTCTTTCACAGGAACTTTAAAACAAAAATTTTTAAAGGGTGTTTGCGAATATCTTCATATTAATTTGAACCACGCAAAATTGAAGTTTTTATAGGTAAGAAAAAAAATCAGGGGTATTGACAATTTCAAATGATTAATATATTATAATTTTGATTATAGAAATATTCAGATCTTAAGCAGATAATTAAAGCAAAGATTTCCCTTGGGTGACTAATCCTTCTGACAGAAGGTGTGGACTCAAGTTCAGGAACAGAGAAGACCCAGGTCTGGGTTTCTCCACCTCTCACTTGCTCTCTTGGCTGGGTTGGTCATTGTGTTCTGAGTCACCACATGAAACATCTGCTATGGACTCTTTCTCCTGTTAGAGGGATTTTTGTTCTTAGCACTTCAACGGCCTCAGTGATATACTGTTGCACTGGTTCTTGTTTCTGACTTAGCACCATCATTATTATTAGTGCTGCCCTCCCACACTTCCCAGCTCTCTTGATACTTCTCTCCTATCTTTTTTTTACACTTTCTCTAATGCTTCCTTTATCTCATTATCATCATCCAAGTATGTCTTGTTTCTTCTCCTCAGTGCATTTTCTTTGCCTGTTCTTGTGTGTATAGAGATGGCGCTTTGTTTCCCCTCTAAAATCTCATGGTTAGGAGGTAAACTTTTTAGCAAGGCTTCTGAGAAGAGAATTTCCCCACAAAGGAAACAGTCACTATCCTTCTCAGGTCCTGGTTTCTAGAAACAAGACCCAAAGAATTGACTTCCTCAGCATTTTTAGCAGAAGTTCCTGTTCAGGCTGAGCTAAGATAATCAAAACAAACTTTGAAATCTTTGGGTAGTTATAAAACCAGACCATCAACAAGTCTTCACTATCAATAACACAAAGAGCACATGGGTCACTAGTCACTAAGTGTACATGTGTTATGATTAATTTTATGCATCAACTTGCCTGGGCTATGGGATGCCCAGATAGCTGGTAAAACATTATTCTGGGCGTATTTGTGAAGGTGTTTTAGGAAGAGTTCAGCTTCTGGGGGGGTGAACTGAAGATTGTAGATGGTCCTCCCCAGTATAAGTAGGCATCATCCAATCTGTTGAGGGCCTGAATAAAACAAAAAGGTGATGGAAGAGCAGAGTTGTTTTTTCTCTCCTTGATCTAAGACATCCATCTTCCCCTGTCCCTGACATTAGTGCTCCTAATTTGTGAGCTTTCAGACTCACACCAGGACTTGTACCATCAGCTTCCCTGGTTCTCAGTCTTTTGGACTTGGATTGAATTAACCCACCAGCTTTCCTTGTTCTCCAGCTTATAGGTGGCAAATCATGGGACTTCCTGGCCTTCATCACTGGATGAGCCAGTTTCTATTTTATTTCCATATATAATTGTGCTTAAGGACAGAGATATATTCTGAGAAATTCGTCATTTGGGGATTTCATCATTACGTGAACATCATGGAGTGAGCTCACACAAACATAGATGGCGCAGCTCACTCCACATCTAGGCTTCACATGGCTCTAGGCTACACACCTGTACAGCATGGTACTGTACTCAGCAGTGTAGGTAATTATAACACAGTGGTGAATATTTCTGTTTCTAAACAGATTTAAATGTAGAAAAGGTACAGTAAAAACATGGAATAATAATCTTATGGGACCACCATTGTATATGCAATTCTTTGTTGACTGAAATGTCATTTTGTGGTGTATGGCCATATACAGACACACATACACTTTATTGGTTTTGTTTCACTGAATTCAATTGTATTGTATACTAATACAACATGGTATACAATTATATTAACTGTAGTTCAAAATTCACAGGTTTGATTACACATATGTGAAGATAGGAGTTTGGGTGTATAAACGAGGGTAGTATCTTGCTGATGAATGAGATTTGGAGCAAACCCAGGGCATCAGCCTGGTAGGTGTCAGGAGGTCTGTAACAATACTTTATGGCAAAGCCTCCCTCAACACCTCTTGGAAGTTGTGAAAAACTTTTCTAAGAAAAGCTTTTTTTTTTTTTTTTTTTATGAAAGATGACACTTGATAGATAAAATTGGGATGAGCAGGATTCTTCAAATATTTTTGAACACTGACCTTTATTTTTTCCAGGCAGTGGGGCCCCAGGCGTAGGTCCAAGAGAAGCGTCTAGACACCATGTGGCTACACTGTAGAGAATCTGAAAACAGTAACAGAGTCTACTATACTCTAGTCTGTTATCACTGTCAGCACACAGCACAATTTTAAACAACATCAGTGGTAAAACATCCTTCCCTGAAAAAAATCTTTCCTTGGAGTACATTCTGAACAATTGTGGTTAATGCTGAATTTTTTAGATATATAAATAAGTTCCAAATTAGTACAATTAAATTACTTATCCTTTAGCAAAGCCTTGAATCTGACATGAAAATTGTTTTGAAAAACTTCTAGGTATGTAGTCCTTGACTCACAAGGACTCAGGTAAATGCTTGGGAAAGTTCATAACCTTAGTGTCTATGGTACCATGTGTTTCTGCTTTAAATCACAGATTTAAAATCAAGGATTGTAACACAATGATTGGCAAGACCAAGAGACCTACCCAGAGTTGCTTCGATTCTGTCATTCTGTGGGACTGACCAGTTGGAGCTCTTGTGTATTGGAAAAGGGGAACGAAGGCAGGAAGAGACTAAATTTTCTTCCAGCATTCAAATTTCAAAAATCCCATTTCTTTTTTATCAACCAATTTTAAGCAACACATGACCTAAGATTTCATTCAGACTAGCTAAGCAGCAGTTCTCAATCTATGGGTCGTGACCCACAGGAACTGTATTAAAGGGTCAGGGCATTAGGGAGGTTGAGAACCACTGAGCTAAAGGATGCTGGAAAAACTATGCCTGGTATACTCTGCTCTCACTTCTTCAGGAAAAGAGAAGAAGAGAGAAGAAAAGACAAGAACAGAGAAGAGACGAAATGAAGCTATCAGAGAAATGTAGAACTGGGGTAGGCTGTTAAGTATCTTTGTGTAGGGTGCGATTATTATATTAGAATGTTAATATCATGCTGTGCTACTTTGAAGTTTGGTCTCTGGGCCAGCAGCATCTGCATCACCCAGAAGCTTGTTGGAAATGCAGAATCTCGGGCCTCACCCCAGATTTACTGAATCAGAATCCACACACTGACAAGATGCCCAGGGATTCATATGCATGGCAGAGTCGGAGAAGTTCCATGGGACCATGTGATGTTTTCTACAACTTAGCAAGCCCGAGTATTCCTAAGGAGGACACCCAGGTCTTGGCTTCAGGTAGACTTGTGTTTCTCCCCTTAGCTGTTTGACCATGAGCAAGGGATTCCACCCTCATGAGCTTCAATTTTCTGATCGGTAAAATGAGGACTACAGTAATTATATCCCCAGACTTGTTTGGGGGAAGGGCAATACCTGCTCCTCCCTTTCATTCCTTTGTTCTGCTACCAGCCTGTGTGCTGTTGTCTGTTTCCTGAACTTAATAATACCCTAGGACTTCTGGATGTTGGCCACCCGAGGGAATGCAGCAAACTGGCCAACATAGGGAGGTGGTCAATGCAGAGAACCAGGCCTGCTACACGGATGTGTACATGCGGTATATGTCCAGTCTATAAAAATTAGGCCAATGTAAGGAGATGGTCAACTATGGAGGTTCTACTGTATAGGTAATTGAGTGTTATCTACAGACAACACTCTGAAATAATTTGATGTTTTATTAGTGTTCTCAAGACAATAGAATATGATTTGGCAAATTGCCTCTGAAGACATTCTTTTACACTTCTATATTCTCTTGCTCTCAATTGATATGTAAGCAATATGTCACTTCCATAAAGCCTGAGATATGTTATGGGTAGATAAATAACAAGTTCATTTATCCTAGGTTTTTTCCAAAAGTTTAAAATTTCAACTTTTAGTGTTAGTAACCTAGGACAAATTCAATACAGTCTTCCTGCTTAAGCATCCCAAGCCCTTGTGCTGAAACATATTCCTTGCACTACATAGGTTACACAAAAACTGAATTTGTGTGAGATATTGTAGACTAAAGTGAATTGCACAAGAAGAAGATACTTTACGTTTCAAAAACTGTGTGTGTGTGTGTGCATGCGCGTGAGAGAGAGACTTTTGTTGCCTTTATAAACCAGCTGCTATGATTAATAAAATGAAGTTTTTTTAAAGAAAATGAGATCATAACAAAAGCCCTCTTCATGCCTCACTTTTATCAGGGGCAGAAAGGAGAGAGGCAAAACAGCATGAAATGATGAGACCAAGTGATGAAAATTCATTCACAATGATTGCTTTCAAGAGTAATTTCTCTTGGGTAATTCAGCGCACTGTTACTACGGCTCTCGAGAGTGACAGCTAATGTAAATGAAGCTACTAAAAGTGGATTATCGTGGCAAGAATACACTCAACCAATAATGCAATAGAAATCCACTCAAAGCATTTGGGAAAAATACAAGAGAAGAAATGTCCTCTTTCTGTTTTGTTTTGCTTTTTTAAGTTAATGACCTACGATACATTTCTTCTCCGACTTAAGAAATAGCAAGCACTTAAAAATACCCATCCAGGAAAAAGAGATGAAAAAAATCCATTTGGATGAAATAAGCACCTACCTGAATTGTCAATATTTTTGTTTGGTCCCGGGGACTTAGGTTTTGAGCCAAAGTCTATGAGCCATGTTGGCAAATGTCTCCAATTATTTTTGCCAACGTTTATGTCGGGAAAAAAAAATAACATTTTAAAAACCTTTCTTTCTTACAGAGGTGTATGGTGCTCTAAAAATGTTGTCAGAAAAAAAGTATTAATGCAAAGTGAAAAAAATTTTAAAGACATCCTCTTTCACCAGCTCATGCACACAGCTTTTGGAATGTCCACACTGAGTAGATGTTATTTTTGCTTTCTCTATACCAACATCTCGGCTATTATAAGACTGGTTTTGTGACAGCTCTTGCCACCCTTCTGCATGGAAAGATTCAATGGAATATTCATGGAAATTGGTTTCCTAGTTTAGATTGTGGCCTTCTGGGCAGGACTGGAGCAGGGACACAGAAGGGAGCAGCTGCAAGCTATGTTTAGAAGGGTGTCCGGGGAATGTCACACAAGAGCAGATAGACTTAAAGGTAGGCTTTGCATGAAAGGAAGAAGTGGGTAATTCTATGTCAGGCAGAGCCTCTTATTTGGAAGGAGAGACGCAGAAGAAAGGAAGCAAAAGGAATTATGCTTTTCATCAGCCATATTTGCAGGTAGGAAGATTGGCTAAGGGAAAGGAAGTCTCACTGACTGAGGCTTCTAAACCAGGTGTCAACAAAGTGGAACAGATTAATTTCATTTGTGACAGGAAGAAGAGCCAGGAGAGATAATCCAGAAGTCATTGGGGATTGACGATAGAAGTTATTTTAGGGATACTCTATTGGAAATGAGAAGGTACCTGACATTTTTGGATTCCTCCCAGATAAAGGATTAAATTACCTATGGGTTGACTCAGAAAAATGCAAAGAGTATTGTTGCTCTACGCAAACTTTTATCTAACCCCCATTCTCTCTTTATTCCATGTTGAAATGGCACAATTTTTTTTCCAGACCCAAAGCAAGACATCCTCTAGGGAGGGATTGGTTAATTGGCCATGGAAGGCAAGCTTTCAGATGGGTCCATCTGAGTGAGTTTTCAGTATTCCTACCTCCTTTGTCACCTCCACCCCCACCAACACTGTTGTCCCTTCCACTCCACCATCTCTGTTGTTAGTGATGACAATGTCTCTCCCATCAGTCTCATCAAATTCTCTCTCATCTACTAAAATTTACTTTCAGGAAAAATTTTTTTGAAAATGTATCCTATAAATCCTGATTGGCTCCTTATCTAGAGAATAGCCTTGACCTAGAGGAAGAAAGTTAAACTGAGAAATCTGGGGCATTCATGAGCCAGAAATTTAATAATTAATGGCAAGATCTACCACCTACTGACCACCTAGTATGAGGCGGGCATTGACCTTTTCTCTGGGCGGGCAGAATGTTAGAGCCAGGGAGGCTCATACCTCTTAAAGAAGAGCTATCTTCTGTTCTGTAAGTCATGGACTTCAAGAGACTGTGGAGTTGTCTTTCTTGGGTTGTATTCAGTAGATTAGAGTATATAATAGAAGATTCCCAAAGCTAGGTATTAATGCAAAAGGGATAAACATTTTAGGATAAAAAATACCAACATCAGGAAAAATGGAACCAACTCATAAACTATACAAACACTGGCATCGTAGCCTGGTGGTTAAGAGCTAAGACTCCAGACTTAGACTGTGGAGTTCCAATCCGGGTTCTATTTCTTACCAGCTGTGCAATCTTAGGCCATTCCTTAAACACTTGGTGCCTCAATTTGCTCATCTGTAGAAGAGATGTTGATTATAATGGTATCTAACCTATAGGCTTCTTAGGAGCATTAAACGAGTTAATCTTGTGTTTGCCAAGTGCTTAAAATGCTTCTCCAAAAGAGTTTGGCAAATATAAACCTTAAGAATCAGTTCACTCCCCTCTACACCGACAGCTCTCAACAAATGCTATTGTTCGGGCACAAGCCCTGGGATACAAGTGGATCTATGTAAAGATAAAAACACTCCCTTCTTTTGTTCAGCTCTCTGCCCTACATCAATACTTGGGATAGATCACGCTCAGTACCCACCGTTGAATGAATAAATGAACCTACCTTGGCAGTTACATAAGGGAGTTTCACATCAGTATCAATATAAATCTGGACAAAGTAACCTCCAATAAAATTTCCACTCTAAGGTTTAGAGATTTCTTTAAGGAACTAATAAATTGGAATGATGTAATCCTAAACATGTGCCCCTAGGATTTGAGACAAAACTTATTTTCTCTGTTTTTTTTTTTCTTTCACTTTCTTTCAGTACAGCAGAACATGTCTATTAACTGAATGCCTTTTTCTAGTGGAAAGGTTAAAGACGAATGGGAAGTGCAGTTATCAGGGGTCTCCAGCCACCTCCACGGGTGTCTAATCATGATCTTCTTTTACAGTTTCCTATCTCCAGGCCTTTCAGTTGGGTCAGGTTGGCATTTCACTGCCCTTTTGTGTGTGACAAGTGAAAACAGGGAGAGAAAGGATGCTCGAATGGAGAAAACTAGATGGCACAGCAGCTTGAGGGTGGTGTTCAGCTGGTCCCCCACTGCACCTGCTCCCTGGAACGCAGGGCCCACCTCTTTGCTCCTCAGACACCCCATCAGTGTGACAGGCCTGCAATTCCTTTCTCAGAGCAGACCCTCCCTCATCCTTCTGGTTGTCACTCCCCACTTAGCCAGATGTCCTCCAACATCTGCCCAGGTGATCCGCCTCACTTGGGAGCTGAGAGGAGTTCTGATTCCACAGCAGTCATGCTAAGGACAGAGATCTCCCAGTAACAATGCCAAAAAAAGAGTAAATGTCCCCAAATTTCCTTCCTAGGACTCAGTTCTCCTAATTCCTCCCAGGAAACCAACATGACTGCTCACCTCTCCAGGGAACTGAAAACAATTGGTCAATTCAGCTGCTTGGATCAACTTAAAACATCAAACCTCCCTACACATTAAATCATTTAGTTAGAAAGAGAAAATGACTTAATGTGCTGACGCTTGCTTGGAATATCTGCAAAAATGGAAAAGAAACTGTTAATGAGGTCAAATCACTCCACCTTTGGGAGTCGAAATTTACTCATATCCTCAAAGAAATATAGTCAGTCCTCGTGGTGAAAATAGGATTATTTCTTTAGCTCAATAAGCAACCAGACCTTCTTTCTTCAAGTCTTGACATTTAATCAATCAGAAATTGATTTTTGGAAAACTGTTGCCTGCGAAGCTATCTCTGCCTGAGAATTTTTCCTTAAAAATCTGAAACCTGGAGATACGATTCTATTGGTCAGATTTTCAATGACCAATTCCCACCACTTCTGTCTTATGCCTCACGGAAGCTGGGGCCTCTGTAGTCTCTTCCCTTATAATTACAAACGTTTGTTGTTCTCAAGCATCATTTATACTCTTTGCCTCTGATTATGTGATCTCCTAAATTGTGAGCAAATCCCAAAAGGCTGGGAAAACCACTCTGTACAGATTAGGAATATTTTGCTTCTGTCTCTGTGTCTTTGCATGTATCTGTTAAGCTAGAGGTCTTCCTGGTCTCTCTTTTTCTTTGGAAGAGAAAACTAAGATTCAGAGATGCTAAGGAATTCTCCTGAGATCACACTTCAGTAACAGAGCTGGGGTTTAGTCCAGGGCTGTTCTATTATTCACTTGTATTTATACATTTCATAACATGTCATTAATTCAGTAATAAAGACATCTTTAGTGATTGAAGTCAGGGGTCAGTAAACTTTTGAGGGAAGAACTAGATGGTAATATTTTAGGCTTGATGGAGCATGGGTTCTCTGTCACAGCTATTCAACTCACCAGGTAGCATAAAAGTAATCGTAAACAAAACATAAATGAACAAACAGGGCTGTGCTTGTTTAAAGAAAACCTTTATTTACAAATTCAGGTGGCAGACCAGATCTGGCCCAGGGACCATAGTTTGCTGACACTTGATCTAAATAAATCTGACTTTTAGGGATGAGATTTACACTGTGGCCTGTTTAGCAGGAATAAGAAGTTTAGTCAAGTAAAGACCCAGGTTAGAGTGTCAGAAGTGAAAAGGCTGCCTGCTGCCAATGGTAAATGGAAAAGTTGAAGTACCAATTTTAAGAAGCAGAAAAGCATAATGGTTACAATGGTGAACTTGAGAGCAAGACTGTCTGGGCTCCAGGCTTGGGTACTCTAGCTGTGTGGCCTTGGTCAAGTTACTAAACTTCTCTGTGCCTCCATTCCCTTATCTATTAAATGGGGTTAATAAAAGTACCTTCCTCATTGAGTTGGAAGAATGAAGTGAGTTAATACATATAACATGGGCCCAGCTTATATTGATCTATCAATAAATTCCAGCTACATATGTGTTCACTATATATTTTTATTCACTATCATCAAATGTTTATCTACAGATTGGCGCTAAAGAGATGGAGCGTAACCTGATACTGATCAAATTAAGAAAACGAGTAAGCAGGAATGAAAGCTGAGATTTTATATATATGCACAGAAGGTGCCCAAAAATGTATACACATTTTATGAAAGGAAAAAATTATATTAAAATTATAATACTCAAGTCACATTTGACGTCTGCAATTATAAAAGATACAAGATACAATATACAAGATAGCAAGTGTTATTGATACATAGTGGGTATTACAACTTTAATACGGTCTTTTTCATTCTTAAAATGTGTATACATTTGTTTGCTACCCTCTGTATGCAGCGGCAAATTGTTCCTGTTGCTATTAGAATGTGAGAACTATCCAAGATTTAAGGCCTTAAAGAAACATTTATTTTGGAAGTAAATCTTCAATACATGTAAGGCTTATCTGGCAAGACTTGTCTCTGTTCCACGTGGTATTAGTGAGGGGGGGTTGGGAAGGGCTGAAGCATCCATCCCCTTCCAAAATGACCCTCTGATATGTCTGGCAAGTTTACTGGGCAGCTTGCTGGGAGCTCAGCTGGAGCCAAGGTTAAGGATCATGTGGCCTGGTCTCCTTCACAGCAAAGTGGCTATTTCAAGGCTGAGATTTCCAAGAGAGACACAGAATGAAGTTGTATTATCTATTAAGACCCAGCCTTGGAATTAACGTAGCGTTCCTTCCATCCCATTCTATCTTTTAGAAGTGAGTTATCAACGTCAACCCATATTTAAGGGGATAGGAATTAGACTCGATCTCTTACGCAAACACAAAAATATGCTTAACATTGTAAAGATGTTTAAAAATTCTAAAGTCCACGTTCTGGTTACAAGTAATTTACATTTCCTCTACGTACAGGGTAAACTCATACATTGACCCTACCCAAGACTCAGATGCAGGTATGAATGAACTCCCACTGGTGAAGTTTCTTGTATCCTGATCCTCTCAATTTGAACTTGTAAACTAAGAGACGAGTTATTTACAGCCTACACATTCAACATTCAAAGGAGAGATATGCAAAACATAGCTACTATAGATACTTTTATTCAAAATAGAGAGCACAACAGTCCCTGGTTCCTAGCAACTTTGGAAACCCAACCAGCAAAATCAACCAGCCGGTTCTCAGCCCCACTGAGGAAATGGGGAAAGATTCTCCCTGGCTCTGGGGTGGCCCCTCTAGGTTCTTGGTTCTTGGACCACGTTTTACTTAATACTATTTCTGTTCCTTTTAACTGAAGTGGAAAAAGAACTGTTAGTACAATTCTGTTAATGACTCTGTGGACTTCCTGTGATTCTTACTGAAGTATTAGAAAAAAATCTCCAGTTACAGATTTCTTTGATACGAGCCCTCCTCTACCTGGAATCTGTGTAAGGCTGTGCAGGATCACAACCTTATGATTACTGGAAGTCCTATTGTTTAACTGAGAGAATCTGCCCGGCATGCCTTTAGATCCTTAGAGGAATTTCATCTGTTTCAAAGAGTTTATGAGACATTACCTAATACATTTCTAAAGTATTAACAGAGAATCTTTCGCTTTTGGATTTGATCTTTGACCTGTCATCTTTTCTTAATTTGAGAATCCTGTGCTATAGGGAGAGGCTGAGAAAATAAAATAGTTTTATATTTGTACCTAAGGAGTCTTGGATCTTTTGTACACCTTCTTTAAATTTTCTTGAAAATGGAACAATTCCTTTTTAAAACTCATCTTTCTATACTTATTTTATTATTCATGACTAAAAGAAACCCCTTGACATTTTCAACAGTCTGGCCAGATTTTTTCTTAGCCAAATCCACCAGTGCACATGAGGCGTTTTGTTTTTGTTCTTGTTTTTTAAATATTTTCTATGTGTTGCAGGAGACAGTTTTGCTAAACTTTCTGCCAGTACAGTTTTTTCCAGTTTTCGGTAACAATCTCCCCACTCCTCTTTAAGCCACTACTGATAGCCTGCTGCAGTGCCGTCAGGCTTCTACTGAGTCTCTTCCAGCCCCCTGTGACCCCTGCCCACCAACCAGTCCCAGAGTGAAGACATCCGGCTTTCAGTTTTCTTACAGCAGCATCTAACTTTGATTTCTCAGATTTCCAATCAACTCTCACTGTGTCCGAGATACTAGCTCACAACAATACCACTTAGAATTTTGCTCACAAATCTAGGGGGTGACTGGGTTTGAGTAAGCAGTTCTCTGGCTGGATCGTCATGAGGTCAGGGTCAGACAGTGAGGGTATGAGCATAATTAACACAAAGGCTTCTTCACTCCTATCTGACGCCTAGACTGGCACAAACAAATACCCAGGGAGTGAATCAGCTAAAGCTCCTTGGGACCGTTCTGTCTCTTTGGTATGTTCACATAGTCTTTCCACATAGTGGGCAAAGAGTAGACGAACTTCATGCACAGGGGTGAACGCTTCCAAAGTGACTATTGCAGGAGAGACTGGGAGAGACTTCATGGACTTTTCTAACCTACCCTCAGAAGTCACCAGCATCTCTCCATAGCATTCTATTTGTCACTGCAGTTACCATGACCTGCCCTATCTAAGGGGATGGGGCCCAAACTTCACCTTCACCTTCCTCTGAAAAAGAATTTATAGACATATTTTAACACCACCTCACAAATGCCTTCAGACTATTAACGTTAGCAGGAAATGTGATCTAAATTTCCAGAGATGGACCTGGTTTCTGCTATCATGTGGGAAACATCCCGTGTCTGAGGCTCTTGATCTTTGTGCATTTTTGTCTCTTTTCTTTCCTTTTCTTTTTTTTTTTTTTAAATAAGGTAATGACATCAACCACTTGGGGATATAAACTGAAAGAGAAAATTGGAGGGGACTCAGCAGAAGTGATGATATCAAGTTCTTACTACGAATATAGATCCGTCTTTTTAGGGAAGTTAGAATGTTATTTAGAACTAGGAAAGTTTAAAATGATACTCGCTTCAACTTTAGGGAAACTCCAAAGTGTAACCCTGTGTTCCAAGAATATCAGGCTTGGGGAAGGTGCTATATCGAAAACAGGCAGAAAATTTCCCATTGCACAGGGATCAATAGCTTCATTCTAGGTCCTATGATTACAAATAGGGAACTGGCTCTAAATTCTTGTTGCCTTTTAGAAAGTGACAGGGCAGTCTATGACCATACTACCCTGAATGCGCCCGATCTCATCTGATTTCTGGAAGCTAAGCAGGGTTGGGCCTGGTTAGTACTTGGATGGGAGAAAGTTCCAGGGCATGTTTCTTTATATTCTCTTTACTTCTTCCCTTGACAGGAGACACCTAGGGATTCAGTTATTATAATTGAACCCTTATTTATCTTTTCTCTGGGAATCTCATACCCTTTGTACAAAAGAAGCCAAATTCAAGGTCACAATGAAGATTAAGACAGGAATACAGAGTCAAGACTCCTGGACTGTGCTACTCTATCCTGACCCCCCCTCCTGTTTGGGGTTGTTGTTATTTACTATATGTGTATGAAGTGGTGGGGAGTGAATTCTGCTAGGATTTCCTCCTATAAACAGTGCTGTGGGGGTCTTGGATTAAGAAAGGAATAGAAAACAATGCCACCAATCTGGGATTAGAAGGGTGAATTTCTTTCTTCATATTTTTGTTTGAAAAATCTAGATTTTTAAACTGTCTAAACTGGTTTTAGATCTAGATTAATCTCCAAAAACATGCAACCTAGAACATTTCACATTTATGGAAATTTTTTTGCTCCAAGTGGCCTGTAACTCCACGAGAGCAGGGACTCCCTGGATCCCTATAAAGCAGAGCATCTGGGTGCCTGGCATCTGGTATGGGCTCTGCAGGTGCTCACTGAATGAAAAAAATGAATTAATTTCTTCTATCAGAGGCCCCCGATCCTTACTGGGTTCCCTGCTTCCCGCTGGATATACCTTTCCATCTCCAGATACCACACGACCTCCTCAGTATATGAGATACTTCGCTCTTCTCGTGGTCCACGCTTCCTAAACCCTTGCTTGAAACCTTTCCCAACCCATTCTATTCCCAACTGACACAGGTTCAGATTTCCCGAATCCACTGGGCTGAGTGAGAAGCCACGCTGAGACATAGTGAAAAGCTCGGCCAACCCAGCACGGAGCGCAAGAGTGAGGGCTCCTGTGAGAGTCTTTTTGGGTCAGGTCAGCATGGCTGGCATTTCTCTCCTGACCTGTCTGGTTCAGACATCAGGGGCGAGCTGCCTTAGGACTGGGCCAGGTGGTTGCTAATGGCTGAGGTCCTTACTCTGAAGGGTCTGACACTGGAGAATGGTCTGCTCATCACACCACCCACAGCAGGGTGGCATCTTTAAAGAGGACTCCACACATTGCTTCTCCGCATCTACCACCCCAAACAAAACGCTGCTTTGTTCTTCTACAACTCTGCTCTGAACCTGTGGTCCAAAAGGCCAGTGGCGAAAACGTTTCTCTACAGGGAAGTTTCCCAGTGCCTCTCAGACTACACACTTCCGATGCAATATGCACTAATACGTGTGGGTGTATTTACAGGATACTGGGACTAAAATGGAATAGAATGTCTGAAATCAGAATTGGCCTGAACCATCTGTCCCAAAGTTAACCCTAATGGCTCTCGTAAGTCCCCGATGCTGGTCTCCCCTGAAGTAATTGAATGTTTTACAGGAAAGAGTGATAGTATGGGAGTGAGAGGACTGGATCTTCTCTTTCATCTATTACTGTATGGTTCCGAGTTTTTTTGTTGCAGAGTCAGGCCAGCTCCCCACATGGACCCACTCATCTGGGAAAGGCCCAGCTGTGTTGATAGGCTGCCACTAACCACGTATCAAACTGGACCACTCGTTGTTGCCCACGCTTACCTGACTCCACCTCTCTGCTCTTGCCCAGTCTATTCCCTCTGCTTCTAAGGGGTCTCCTTCTTCTGCAGACCCTATGTCACCCTTCCTAAGAAGGCCTCCCTCTGTGCCCTCAGCACTGTCACAGCCCTCCAATGGCCTTCTCCATGAGACTATGAGCCCAGTGTTTCTCACATCCATGGCACATCGCCAGTGCTGTCATTTCATCATTAAGCCTCCTGCTATCAGGAACTGCTTGCTTCACGTTTACCTTTTTAGCTTCTGCCTCTTTTTTGCGTTCGACGTGGATCGTTTTGCATCGCTGGTTGTTTCTCAGTGCCTCTGTCCTGCTCTTCCAAATGCCTGGCATATTTTTACGTGCTCAATAGTACTTGAAAAAGGAATGAGTTTGTTTTTCTTATCCTCTCTGAAATGCGTACCCAGGTCCTCTGCAACTGATAACGGCATTACATCCTGGTCAAACCAACACAATAAAAAATATTGTAAGTCAAACATGCAGTTAATAGCCTGATAAACTCATCATAAAATTGAACCATCCTAAGTCAGGGACCATCTGTATCAACTAGGCCTGAGTTGTAAGTGGGAGATGATGATGTTTCCAAGTTAGTACAAACATAGAAGCTCTTGATTCTGCCATTTGTAGAATGTCATGTGAGTGCCGTCACCATCGGGAATGGGTTGGGAGATACTTCAGAACCAGTCTGTCTTAACCAACTTGGGTTGCATAAAATACAATGGGCCAAGTGGCTTAAACAACAGACATTAATTTCTCACAGTTCTGGGGGCTGGGAAGCCCAAAACAAAGATGCCCACATGGTCAGATTCTGATGAGGACTTTTTCTCTCCCTTGCAGATGGCCACCTTGTTCCAGGGTCCCCATACGGCAGAGAGAGAAAGATCTCTGGTTTCTCTTTCTCTTCTTACATCATGGAAGCCCTAACTGCATGATCCCATCTAAACCTAATTACCTTCCAATTCCAACCAGCATCACCAGGAGGGTCAGAGTTTCAGTGTATGAGTTTGAGATGGGGGAGGGGCACAAACATTTGGTCCCTCGCACAGCCGATTCCACAGGACTCCAAGGAATGCACTGACCACAGGGCAACAATCCTAATCCACTGATACCAGGTCACTATATATTTTAAATCCATTCAGTTCCCAACGTTTCATAATCAGCTCTCAGCTAAATAGTGAAAAACATAAGAAATTCTAGGATTTAGTGGCAAATGAACTTGGATTGGGTCAGTACTGCCTAAATGTTTTCTCTATGAAATTCAAGGATGGTATTTACATGCTGTTCTTTATGGGTGACCTGCTGGATTTGGCTTCTTTAAGCTGCAATCAGCTTAAAAGGTGCCATTGTTAGTAATCCTTTATCCTCTAGTGAATCCAGCTTGGTAGACCTCATATTCCTTAGTATTTTTGAAATTGTTAAACTAAACAAAATAAGTGATCTTTCAGGGAAATTCTGCAAGGGAAGTGGCTCCTAGAAAAGGCCTCTTTGTAACTCCATTTCCGATATCTAATCAGTTCTGTTTCCTCTAAATTAAACACTGAGATTATGCTATTGTCTAAATGACCTCATTTGGGAGAGGTACTTTCTCCTTTGCCTTCTTCCCTTTTAATTGCTGTTTTGGATGAATGTAAGTACAGTGCGAACTGATGGTCTTGACTTCTATAACTGTGATTGCCAGAGGTGGCCATTGTATATTCACAATAGCGATTCTCATGGGGTCTTCAAATTACAATATGGAAGGGCAGAGCCAATGGAAAGAGAACAATTCTTCCATCCATATTCCCTGCAGTCTGGTGTGTTGAGTAATTTGCTTTAATTTCAGGTGTGCTCTGATTCCATCTTCCCAAGATGGCTAAGTCCCAGCGCCCATAATTGCAAAAGAGAGTGGTACTATCTCATGCAGAACTGGGTGAATGAGGTAATATTTATGAAGTGTACAGCACAGAAGCAGGAACATAATAACTTTAATTAATAGTATCCATTAATCAATAGTATCCACTAATCAATTAATCAATCCATTAATCCATTAATCAATAGTATCCATTACTATTCACATCATGTCTGACTTCTGCTATTGTAGTGGGGAAAAAAGGATTCAAAATCGTCTTGCCATAGGGTTGTCAAATATTTTAGTTCCTATTTCCAAGTTCATTGGAAGGGTCTGACCTTGGTGCTTGCAAGAATGGAATACACCATTTAGGCATGCTTTCCTAGTGCTGCAGGTCATTGTGGCATTTCTCTACATTCTAGAACAATTCTTTATTTTTACCCACTAAAGACACATTTAGGAGTTTATGGTAGGGCCTAACATAACCAAATGAAATTTATACAGGCTTTGTAACCAAGGACCTAGGTGACCTTGGGTAATTCATAATGTCTCTGAGCCTCTATTTCCACACCTACGAGAGAATTATAAAAATTGCTTTGAAGGGTAGTGATGAGTAAAAGAGAATAAATGAGATAACTAAGTAAAAGGCATTAGTTTAGTACCAAGCAATCTATAGGTGCCCCAAAACTCACCCTAAAGTAACTGTACATAGGGAAAATGGGAAAGTATAGCTAACTGTATTTATTTACATAATATTTATTACAAAACTTTACACAATATTTACAAAATATTCTCTATGTTTTGGGCACCTCTTTGTAAAACTTTGTAATGAATATTTTGTCACTAAAGATCCACTTAGCCATAATTTTCCATTTTCCCGGTGTATGGTGATTTTAGGGGTGACTTTTGGAACACCTGCATTATGTCTCTTTTATTCCTACTGCTATGGACTGTGTACCCCCAAAGCCACATGTTGAAATCTAATCCCCAAGGTGAGGATATTTGCAAGGGAGGCCTTTGAGAGGTAACTAGGTTTAATGAGGTCATGAAGGTAGAGCTCCCAGGATGGGATTAATGTTCCTATTTTTTTTTTTAAAGGAAGAGGTATGAATAGGATCTGCCCACCCCACGGACCTACAAAGGAAAGGCCATGTGAGGAGAAAAGGCGTAACCAGAAAGAGGGCTCTCGCGGGAACCTGACTCTGCCAGCACCCTGATGGTACACTTCCCAAGCTCCAGAACTGTGAGAAATAAATGTTTGTTGTTTGAGCCACACAGCCCATGGCATTTCATTAGAGCAGCCCACACGGACTCAGATGCCTGCTTATAAGAGCTCCTTTCCTTCTCCCACATCCTACGGCACATGCTTCCAGTGTTTGGGTCACCTAAATACTAGCTGGTAGTCTTCCCCTTACAGAAGACAACACAGGGATGCTGCACTGGTCTCCACCATGAGAAATCTCTTGCCCAGAGAGAACATAAGGTCTGCTAACAGAGAGCTGGCATCCACCCTCTCAGGGCGTTAGCAAAAACCTGGTTCCCATGGGTAAAATGAGTCATTGCTACAAGGAAACAGATCATGTGAGTTTATACAGTGAGAGGTGTTTTATAGGATTAAGTGGGTGATGAGAAGGAATCATTATAATCATTTTATAACCTAAACATAAAAAAGAGAGAGAGAGAGAAGAGAAAGATGAAATATTTTTCCATTTAATAGCTTTTTATCTTTGGGCAAGTCAACTTATTTTTCTCTTTAAATAAGCAGTAACTAGACAGAAATATTTAAGAGAAGGAATGGCCCTTGGACGTTATGTGGCACAATCTTCCTTTCACTTTGGAGAGACCAGGACCAGAAGAGCAGGTGAGCTTGCCTAGGTCGGGCACTACCAATTGTTTGGCTACCCCTAGAGAGATTGTCTCACAACACCCACATAGCCTCTCTCTTGAAAGTAACATTACGGGTTCCTCAACCAAATTCTTGAAATAAGGTCACCTATAAACGTCTGTAGCAGCCACCTTCTTTTTTATTATTTAGAAAATGTTCATCTGAACTTATCAGAAGGCACAGACTGAGAAAGAAAGAATATATTTTTTCACATGTCAGGAAGCCAGGGGTAAGACAACATTGATATTCTAGAGAAAGGTCAGAGAATAAATTGCTGTGAAATACAAACTACACAGGAGCTGTTCTGAAATCTTGGCTTCTCCTCAAAGAACCAAAGGCAGAAAGGAGAGTAAGGTTCATAATTGCATGCTTTTTGTGTAGGCATGTTGTACTGTATGCACAGATGACTGGACCGTAGAAATGATCAAACTATATACTCAACAGAAGGGGATAAAGAAGAAAATCAACTTTTTTTTTAAGCCAAAATCTCACTTTGGCTCTCAAAAGAAGGGGATAAAGAAAGAAATCAACTTTTTTTTTTCTTTTTAAGCCAAAAGCTCACTTTTTTGTCCAGGCTAGAGTGCCACGGCCTTAACCTAGTTCACAGCAACCTCAAACTCCTGGGCTCAAGCAATCTTCCTACCTTATCCTCCTGAGTAGGTGGGACTACAAGTGTCTGCCACAAAGCACAGCTAATTTTTCTATTTTTAGAAGAGACAAGGGCCCCTGCTCTTGCTCAGGCTGATCTCAAACTCCTGGGCTCAAGTGATTCTCCCTCCTTGGCCTCCCAGAGTACTAGGATTACAGGCATGAGCCACTGCACCAAGCAGGAAATCAACATTTGTTGAAAGTTCCTTGACCTGAGAATTGTTTACAAATGGCAGTTAGGATTTGAACTGAGATTGAGTTGAGTTCAAAGCTCTGGTTGTTTCCCAATAAGCCAAAGAAATTTCCCAGCACCAACCTCTTCCTGGCATCTCGAATAGTAAGGGTGATTATAGTTTCCAGAGACAGGAATTGTGTACAGGGTTGGGAGAAGAATAGCAGCTCCTAAGTGCTTGGCATCAAGGCTATGACTACACGAACTATTCTAGGCACATTAGTCGTCACAGGTGACTGATAAGGGAAGATATCTTTCCACAGACAAAAATCTGGAGGCATCTTCATCACACCTTAATGCAGACAGACAACACATACTGGCTGTCCTAATAATTAAGGTCAGACTTCATTATGGAACCTAAATATGTATTAAGATAAGAGAAAGAACAAACTTGCCTAAACACAGACTGTAAACCTTGAAGAGAGAGGTCCAGGGACACCTGATTCTCTTTAACATGGCAAATCAAATATTTCAAGACTAAAGTTTTGATGACACAGTAAATGGAATATAACCAGTTTTTGTGTCATGAAACATAACCTGTTTCTGTGTTTCTTCTTTTAAGAAAAATAGCAATCTGAGCTTCATACACATTCTTCTGTCATATAAAATCACTAAATTGAGTACATTGGATACTTTCTCTTCCATTCTTGAGATACTTTCCTCAAGAAGTATGTGTTCTAGATCCATCCAGGTAAACATAAAACATATAAAGTCTCCATCTTTTTCTGGCTGAATAGTATTCCATGGCATAAATATGCCATGGTTTGTTAATCCATTCATAGGTCAACGGGCACTTGGCTGCTTCCATGACTTGGCAATTATGAATTGGCTACAATAAACATTCTGGTGCAAATATCTTTGTTGTAAAAAGATTTTTGGTCATCTGCGTATATATCTAGTAGAGGAATTGCAAGATCAAACAGTAGGTCTACTTATAGTTCCCTAAGTGTTCTTTCCAAAAAGGATGTATTAGCTTACATTCCCACCAGCAGTGCAGAAGTGTTCCCTTCTGGGCCAGGAGGAGGAAGGGTATTTGGTCAGACCTCACTGAATATGCATAATACATGTCAAAACTATTAAGAGTAGAGTACAGGCAAGGCATGGTGGCTCATACCTATAATCCTAGCATTCTGGGAGGCTGAGATGGGTGGATTGCTTGAGCTCACAGGTTCAAGACAGCCTGAGTCAGAGCAAGACCCCACCTTTAAAAATAGCTGAGTGTTGTGGTGGGCACCTGCAGTCCCAGCTACTCTGGAGGTTGAGGTAAGAGAATCACTTAAGCCCAAGAGTTTGAGATTGCTGTGAGCTGTGATGCCATGGCACTCTACCAAGGTGAGACTCTGTCTCAAAAAAAAAAAAAAAAAGTAGAGTATAAATTTCTTATCACAACAAAGAAGTAAGTGAGGTGAAAGGTATGTTAACCAGTTCGATGTAAGCATTCCAAATTGTATATAAAATCAGCACATTGTACCCCATAAATGCATTCATGTACACAGGGGTCCTCAAGCTTTTTAAACAGGGGGCCAGTTCACTGTCCCTCAGACTGTTGGAGGGCCAGACTATGGGCCCTGGGACGAGTCAACTGCTCAGCAGGGCAGGCAGGGGCGGCAAAAACACCCGGTGGGCCATATAAATGTCCTAGGTGGGCCACATGTGGGGCACAGGCCATAGTTTGAGGACGCCCATTGTACACATTGGCGTACATTGTACACCATCATGATTTAATAAATAAATAAATAAATAAAATCACTAAATTCTAATTGTTCTTGGGCCTCTTATCTTGTCTGGGGAAGGGCAAGTGCCTCCAGAAAATGCACTCGCTAGGAGTCCAGGAGTGAAGTGTATTCTGTCCTCACCCTTCAAAGCTACTTAGTGTTTCTGAGCCCATACAAGTAGGAGCTTTTTAAAATTAAAACATTTGAGGCAACCATCCCCAAAGGTTCCTTCCCCTGCGGCCTCCTAATCCACTGGCAGGACTTGAGAGGGAACACACACTTCTTGGCTTAGAGACCTGGAGCTCCAGCCCATCCTTTGTCTTCTCCACCACCTCTCCTACACAGAGGTTCATCAGGTGACAGTAATCAGATGCCCTAGGATGCCTGCTCTACTGCCCACAATCTACAGTCTCATCTGTCAAATTGAGGTTGATAAAGCCTATTTCACAAACCTAATCTTGCCTATAAAATAACCCACATGGAGTGCATGGTACATACTTCAACTCAAAATGCAGATTCACAGAGAAGGTGGAGCACAAGTGTATTCCTGGATGCCCAAGTTGGGCTTCTGCTCTGTTGATTCTCTTTCAGGCTCCTTGGACACCTGGACTTTCAGGCCCTGGATTCTGGTGAAGTTTCTCCAGGCCGACTCTAGATATCTTGTATCTCCAGCTTGTATTTCTATATTCTGAGCTGGTTGTTCCTTTCTCCCCATCTCCAGTCCCAGAATCTCTTGCGTTACTCTTTCTCCCTGAGTTCCTGCTGAAGTCTGGTTTACGGTTCTGCCTTCCAGCACCTGCTCTTAATTAATTCAGACTTTTTCAGGTTTTCTTTCAGGCCACATTTTATTTGTTTTCTCAGACACTTCTGTTAGACTACATCCTTTATCCTCAGACACCTGGGATCCATATTGATTCTTCTATTTTCCACAATTTCTAAGCCCAAACAACTGCATAAATACAAGTGATCTTCTAAACATACTAGGTGGGAGGTTGGGATGTACATGTATCTGTTATTCACTCATTTATTCATTCATTATTCATAAACTGTTTATTGAACACCTCTTAGTGCTTGGTATGTTTTAATCTCATGGAATATGCATATCAGTACACAAGAATTCCAGTCCCCAAGAAATTTAATCTCGGGGAAGGTAAATACATAATTTTAATACAATATGTTGCTTAAGTTTTCCAAGAAAGCAATGGCTCTCAGCACTGGTTGCACATTGAAATCATTTGGATATACTAAACAGAGATGCCTGGCCTCCACCCAGACCAATGGAACCAAACATCTCTTAGAATAGAGCCTGGGTATTGGTGTATTTTTATAACCTTCTTGGTGCTTCCACTCTGCAGCCAGGCTCATGAATTTCATGGATCAAAGGAAGCATGGGATGTTTTGGAAATGCAAAGAAGAGATCCCTACCCTGACTGATGAAGAACCAAGGCAACCCAGGGCAGATGATGCCTGAGCTGAATCTTGACAGATGAGTAGACCAGGCGAAGATATCAGAAAGCTCTTCCAAGATGAAAAGAGATGAATCAAAGAACTGCAAGTAAATCTGGATAGTTTAGAGAGTGCTAAAGCTTTTGGACTTACTGTGGCAGGCAAAGGAGAGTCATGGAAGGATGGTTCACAGGAAAATAATGTGATCAGTCTTATGTACATCCAAAGCACCAAGACATCAATTGGGAAGCAAATTTTACTTTCATCACAGCTTACCCCAGCGGGAGCTATTTCCTTTTTAATAAAACTTTCAAAACTGTTGGCAGCTCCCTGGTTTCAAACATTACAAACAGGAAACTCTGCCCATGAGCTAACCTTCACCCTCTATCCTTTCCTGAAACAAAGAACATCTGTTCCCCCACTTAGGTATGTCTGAAGTAAAAAGGGGCCCCGTGGTATTCTCAACTGCCTGCAGAGAAATGATTTGGCATCACACGGGTCAGTCCTAGGTGTTACACGTGCACGTGATTGCATAGTCAAGTGCATTGAGGCATTTTAGTTCTAAAAATATTTTGTCTCTGATACGTTGCTGTCATCATGGGCAGGGGAAACCCAGGGATTGTAGCTGCTACAGATAAAATATAACTTACTTGTTGGAAGAGGACCTGGAATCAAAAGTAAGCAGTAATGACATTTTAAATGCTCTTCCTCCAATTTTCAGCCCGTAAGTACGCTCACACATCAACCAAACCCTTGGAACAGCTTTAGCTGCTGTTCATGGGGGTGCTGGTCATGTTCTCTATGTTTTGGTCTTTCCTTTCAATCTAAGACACGTTATCAATTTAATGATAACTGTACAGGGGGAAAGAGAAAAAAAAAGATGGGGGAGAAAGAGAAAACAACTAACATTAATGTATGCTTTCATTGTAAAACAATCTGATATCAAAAATGTTGAAATATATTTGCAGGGGTAGGGATGGGAAAAGCATGCTCTATGATAAAAAAAAAAAATGCCCAGGAGGAAAATGAAAGTTCTTTTTAAAGGCACTAGAAATTTTATAGTTAATGGCATCCAATGCTGTATTTTTAGACAGAGAAAGCCAAGGCCTGGGTAGACTGAGCAACTCACTTTTGGTTCTCGAGGCAGTTACTTGATAGTGAAGCTCCACTCAGAAATCTCATGTCTCATCTTCAAGGGCGGTTGGCTTTCCATGATACCAGAATATTCTATCTAATGTCTGAGAAGAAAAAACACCTCTCCTCGTTTTCTCTCCTAGGTATGGCTGGGGGAACTAGTCAAAGAAATGAAGCGTATGAATAGAAATATACATATCACAGAATATCCGATTATTCTAGCACAGAAGTAAGTAAAAGAGCGAGGCATTCCAGCTCTCAATGAGCTTTCTTTTGTTAATTTATTCCTTGGCTGTTATCTGTAGTAGGTGACTCGCATATCAAATCGCATTTTGGTGTGTCAGAATGCCTGGTTTGACTTGTTCCCTGGTTCCTGAGGCTAATTCTTATTTTTAACACTTTTTGATATGCTAAGTAAGGCTAATGAGAGTAGAACAAGGATTTCTCACGCACTCATTAGTCATCACCATCGGCTCACCCTGTATACGTACATTTACTGCTTTCAGGGTGTCCATAAATGATGGTATTTGAGCCACATAAGAATATCACAAAGTAGGGTTTTTTATTTTTTTTTCTTAGTTTTCCTTCCAGGAAACAAGTATTTAATGGGCAAAGTAATGGTGGAGGATGTGGTACCAGATCATATAGTTTCAAATTCTTTTGTGGCTTGACAGCTGTGTGACCCTGGGTAAGTAACCTAATCCTGTTGGACCTCAGTGGACCCCTCTGTAACATAAAGCGATAGAATTAGGTATCTCGTGTGCCTATGTATAAAATTAAATGGGGACAGTCCATGTAAAGTGCTTAGCAAGTCCCCTGGCCTACGCTAGCTACCTAATATCGCTAGCTAGAATATTCATCCATTCCCAAGTTGCAAATTGATTTGCCTCTGCTAACTCAACTTGACGAAGCCTTATGACGTGCCAAGTACCATTCTAAGCACTTCACATGCATTTACTTTTTAATAGGACTCTTTGAGGTAAGAACTATTATTATCACTTTTATTTTACAGATGAGGAAATTGAGACACAGAGAAGGAAATTCACACTTGTTCATAATCTTGCAGCTAGGAGGTGGTGGAGCCAGGACCCAAGTTCATAAAGTCAGTTCTAGGCTCCGCTGTCCCCCCCCCCCCCCATGAGACAGGCATTGGTTGGACTAAAAGCCCAGAGCTCCACACAGTTCCTGCCCTCAGGGGGCTCCCTGAAAATCAACTCGGTCCCTAAAGAGAGAGGCCAGTCTTCCGCAAAATGACGGCCCAGAACAAGAGTCTGGAACTCTTCCTAGGAGGCTGGGGAACTGTCAGTTACTCCTGACCCTCTTACTGTTTGGATCTGTTTTCTGTTCTCTGTATGGGGCACGCACATACTCTCAGTGAAGAATGAATGACCGGCTACCAATCTTCCGGCTTTTCCCAATCCTCTTTCTACCTTTTGCTGAGAACCAGCTCCCAGATTCCACATCCCTTACATACAGGTCCTATCATTTTCATAAGAACCTTTCAAGAGTTCCACATTTCCCTTCTATGGGTTGTCACGCAAATATATTCTTGGCATTCGGTGAGAGCTCCTTGTTCAAAATGTCACGCCTTACAAAACTGATGATGCAACACACGTTACTTTGAGTGATTCAACTTATACCCTACAGTGCTAGAAACCAATTCACACTCTTTTTTATGCCGCAGTGCCATCTTTCCCAAGGGAGGGGGCTTTCAGTGTCTAGTGTTTCATACGTACATTATGATTTCTGCTTTTGCAAAAACAGGACATTGTTTAACCAAGTCCTTACGGGCGGAAGCATGGCCCAGTGAGCAGAACAATGATTTGAAAGTCCTGGGTTCTATTTTCGGCTCCACTGTTGACTGGCTGTGCATTCAGCCCTGGGAAGGTCAAAAGCAGAACGGCCTTGTGCTGACGACTTTCTCTGTATGTACAGCTCTAGATGGAAAACAAATCATGCATCTGGCTCTCAGCCTTGAGGAGCTATGCCCTTTGGAGAATAGATGTGTAGTCACACTTTGTTTTCAATTTTAAAGCAAAAGAACAAAACAAACTCTCTAGGGGGAGAAGGGGCCAGTGGAGAATGGAAGAAAGAAAACGAATAACCTTTTAAACAATCCCGGGGTTAAGGGATTGCTTGAGTCATTCAGATCAAAGAAGGCTTCAGCACAAGTTGGAGTCTCCTGCATTTGAAAATGGAAGAGAAAAGGGGAGCTCAGCTTTAAGGGACTTCTTTAAACTTAAAAAGTAGCAGATATCCACAGCTCTGCCTGTAGAGCCGGGCTGGAAACTCAGGAAGGTAAGGCCTGTGGACAAAGTGGGAAGCCCAGGTCCCCTGTAATGAGGTCCTGCCACTGTTGCCAGAATAGCTGAGTTTTTAAGAGAAACTGAACCTTTACATTCTTGTCATTAGGTGTCTTGATTTTTTTCCTCAATGATGGAATCTAATCCACTTTTTAAAAGGCACTGAGCAGACGAAAGCAAACACGTTGCCCCAGCAATTCACTGGCCTTGCCTCTTCTACAAGGCAGGGAGGTCTCCTGTGGGTTTTAATTATATGTTCTGCTGTGAATAAATAGAAAGAAGCGAGGTTCCAGGCAAAAGGGATTAGCAGTGACACTCCATTCTAGCTGCACCTGGGAGTTTTAAAAAATACTTACACCTCGGTCCAAACACAAAGATTCTGATTGAATCAGAGCGGGCTGCAGGAAATATTCCTCAAGTGATTCTAGCATGCACCGTGATTAAGAGCCTCTGTGCTGGGTTTTGTGAGAAAGTTTAAAAATTTCAGCGAGCTGTGAGTTTGAACCTGATAAGATGCACAGCTGATCCCTGAACATGGATCAGAGAATTGACCGTTCAGTGTGAAACTGCTTTTTCACATCTTTGCCTGGGACTCTTAACTCTCCAGCATCATTGCTCATGGCCTTAATATCTTTGGGCTTATTAGGAATCAGCAGACAACAAACAGGCCCTCTCTGGGCAAAACAAGGATATTGTTGCAAAGGTCAAACTCACCAAAAGCCAAAGGACAAGTGCCAGCCTAAGCACAGATAAGTATTTATAAGGGAAGTTAATTTATTGTCTGATGGCCATGAAACAAAGTAAGCAGCAGAGCGAAGGGAGCCTTTTACAAGTGCAGTTCCATCTCTGTCCACATGCTAATGGCTGTAAACTCCCCATGAAGCTAATAAATGGTGCGTAAAGCTAATACTTTCGGGGGGGAGGGGGTTCTTCCTTATTTTGTGAGACTTGTGCATTATAAATAACATGACTGAGTCTCAGTGGTTCTATCCATGACTGGTTCTTATTTCAGCTTTGATTCCTCTGCTAATTACTATACTTCTCATAAAAGATATTAGTATGGATTAAGTGTATTAATTGACATACAGTAGAATGTTAAAGGAGGCATGTCCTCTTATCTAAATGTGTCAGAAGAGGCCAAATACAACCGGGAGCAAGGAACCCCACAACCTAAAGCCGGGTGGTAGCTTGTTTACAAAGAGGCCCTCTAAGAGGTTATGAAAGTGACTATACCCATGTTGTCACATGGGCAACCTCCCACCTGTCAAGGAGACTCTAAGGAAGTTGGCACTGAAGATTTTTTGGGGGGGGGAGGGGTTGTCGATTTAGTGAGCATCCTTATCTCCTTGCCCCATCCCAGATATGTGTGTTTCCTCCTTAACACAAGCTGAAAGGGACATGTCAGTGAGAACACTAGTGAGTTTGGTGTCTAACGGAGTTTCAGGGACTGAGGTCTAACACACCTGAAAACCCTATGATAGAGCTGTCTCTCCGGTGTCTGGGACAGCTGTATTGTGAATAAGCAGCACTTCCAAAATTTGGTGCAGCAAGTAAGGACCCTGTTCAAAATAGACAGCTTGGGCCATCTTAAAAGAAATTGTCTGGAAGGGTGTCACGACTCCATTGGGGCTGCACCATTGGGAGCCAAGAGAATAAGAGAAGTCACAGTGGCCTGAGAAAGCCTAACTGTATCCAGGGGAACTGTTGCTGAGAGGTAACGTTACTGGGTGCCTGGCAATGTAGGGAAAGAAAGAGATCTCCAAAACACTCAAAAAAGGCCCTGTGACGGACAAGTCCTTGGGATATTCACTGAGCTCAGAGGGATGCATTGACAGACTATAACAACAGCACAGCTAAGTTAGAGCTTCTTATTCCACCTCCCCCTGCTTCCTCTACTGCCCTCTATCTTTGGAGAAGCCAGAACTCATGGCTAGCAAAGTGGGTGGAGACAGAGAAGAGGAAGCCAACCTGCCCCCTCCCCCTGCTCTGGCAAGTCCAGCCCGAGTGATAACAGAGCTGTGAGTGGAGACAGGGCCTAAGTTTACATAGATTAGACTTTGGACTAGACTTTTACTACCTCTAAAAGAAATTTTTTTTCTTTTTTTTTTTTTGAGACAAAGTCTCACTATGTCACCCTGGGTAAAGTGCCATGACGTCACAGCTCACAGCAACCTCAAACTCTTGGGCTTCAGTGATTCTCTTGCCTTGGCCTCCCAAGCAGCTGTGATAGGCACCTGCCACAACACCAGCTATTTTGTTTGTTGCAGTTGTCATTGTTGTTTTAGCTGGCCTGGGCTGGGTTCGAACCCACTAGTCTGGGTGTGTGTGGGCAGTGCCATAACCACTGTGCTACAAGCACCAAGCCTAAATGAAGATTTTTTTAATTTGTTACCTTTTGGTGATCAGAAAAGCCTATAGGGAACTGCCTAGAATTTCATATTCTCAGGGTAAGGAACCTCTGCCCTTAAGACTACATGTGGCCATCTAGGTCCCTAAGTGTAGCCTCTTGACTGAAACCAAATTTTATAGAAGAAATCTTTTTATTTTTATGAATGCATTTTTGTTTATCTTTTATATTTTGATCTTATTTTTCTTAAATGAACGTATTTAAAATACCACAGAATAAAATAAATTTCAAGAAAATAGTCCTCCCAGATTGATCAGCACAATTAGAACATTGGTAAGCCAGAAGGGCTAAACTGACAGTAACTATGTGCCCTTCCCCCACCTGACTGGTGCCATATTGCACAAGTCTGGTTGGAGAGAGTTTATGGGAGTTGAGTTTGCCAGTTCATTAGCAGCTTTTGACAGTGGTGCACTGTGTTTCTATTTGAAGTGGAATTTGTGGATAGCTGCACAGTTTGGCAGTATTTTTAATTCTGTCTGCTTAACAGCCTATTGTATCAAAGAACAGCAAGAGAAAACTGAAAGAAGAAAACAGATTTTGTAAAGAGGATTGGGAATTGCAATCTTATCTTGTTTCTGCTACAGGTAAGATGATTTGTGAGAATGCAGTATCAATACTAAAGAAAGTCAATGCTCATCAGCATGTAACACTCGTAAGGGCCACAAATATTTTAAATTAGAGGAAGAGGCATGAAAGGTTGTATTGTAGAAATTAAAAGATGTGAAAAGCAAAAGCAAAGACAAATTTTTCCAGCAGCTATAAGACCTGGGAATAATGCCACTGAAGCACCTTATAAAGTAGTTTATGTACTCAGAGTAAAAGGGAAGAAGTGACATAGAAATTGTGAAAAAATGTATTATCAAAGTTGTAGGATGCTTAGATCCTAAAACTGTTTCAAAGTACAACTGCGTCTTTCAAAAAGAACCATCACTGATAAGCAGCATGAATTAGCCTTCAATTTTACAGAACAACTTCATGTAATACTTCAAAAGGAAAATATGTATTACTCAATCACTTTGGATGAATCAGCTGATACTACTGACTGGGTGTAGGTTTCATATTTCATTGGGGTCATAACAGAAGATTTTCTTTGCTACAAAGAGTTACTTGCTTTTGTCATGCTTGCAAACAGAACACGGGGAATAGATATCTCCAAAAACTTTCAAGATAAATGTTATGAAATGAACTGAATTTGGTAAATTTAGTGAGTGTGTGTACAGATGGTGCACCTTCCATGACAGGAAAACATGAAGGGTTTATTGCACAGATGAAAAAAAAAAAAGATTAAAAGATCCAGACACTTTTATTTCTTTTCAGTGTATTTTGCATCAGCAAAGTCTAGCTACTATTTTAAGTGACAGTTTTCAAGAAGTTGTAAGAACTGTTAATGATATTCCTGCAAATGCCTCATGGCATCGTCAGTTGTGTAATGCACTAAAGTGGAACAGTGAGGTGTTCAGTGTAGATTTACCCTGTCATGCTAAAGTTACCACAGGGATGGGCATTAGCCAAAATTTTATCTCAGTGAGAACATACAGTGAAACTTTATGAAGAATAGAATCAGTGATGTGAATTATTGAAAGAATATTTCTATAGGAATGCAGCATTTCTGTGTGGTATCACATCAAAATAAAAACAACTTGAATATTTCTTTGCCAGGTATCAATAAAACTAAGTGTATATACGTCATATGGGAAAATAGCCAAGCATTTTGGAAAAAAAAAAATCTGTCTTTTTTCAAAGCATTTCTTCTTCAAAAGGAAATCTCAGATCAACATTTTCCCCAGTTAGTAAAGGTCATTGATGAGCAAAATGATATATATGAATCATTTGAAGAATACACAGCTGTTATAGACCTATTAATCAGAGAATTTAATTGCAGGTTCATTGATTTTGAGAATTATGACATCACCCTCAAATTAATATTTCAGCCTCACCTAGTTGATATCACCAGGGCACCTAAAGATGGGATTGATTGCACTCTCAGTAGATGACATTTTAAAGTTACTATTTGATGCTAAGAGAGATTCAACTGAAAATGTAGAAGAATATCCGTGTCTTCTGTAGTATGCCTGAAAAATGCTTTCTCGCTTTTCAACCACTTATTGCTATGAATCTCTATTCTCCTACCTAACCCAAATCAAGACTGATGATTTCAGCTAAATGATTGATACCCACCTAGAGGATCAACTGAGACTACAGACTTCCATGCTGCAACAAAATATTCAAACACTCTCCAAGAAAAAGCAGACACAACAAATCCATTAAAACAGTATTTAACTTTAAAATTAACAAATATATGGTTTTCATTTCTGGAAATGATTAAGTACATAGGGGTTATATTTTTTTCAAAATAATATAACTTTTTAAGTTTATATAATTGAAGTTTCTTGACTATGGCCTTTTCAATTGCAGTTCCATTAATGAGGTATTCCAACATGAAAATGTTCCCCACTCCAGGGCTAGAGGAACCTGGGGTTGAGGGTAAATAGTCAAAATATCAGATTTGAAGGAGCAGAAGCAAAATAAAAATTGCTCTGTACTTGAAACTTATCAAGTCCAGCTCATACAATAAACCGATTGAACATGAGTACATCAAATGTTTTTATGCTGTGGATTCAATTAACAAAGATGCAATGTGATATCACGGTCAGCTTAAAATTCTCATCTTTAGATTAGCTTTGCTACCTCAAAGATACCTTAGGTTAGGGTAGCATTTCTGCAGAATGCAAATCAATATTCCCTAAAAAACAGTTCCATGGTCTAAGATACTGGTGAAAAACTTGTTCACTCAAAAAATAAATAGGTTTCTTTACTATAGGCATTCTCAGAGCCTGTAACAGGTTAACGTGTATTGTGAGGGAACAGGTCTGCAAGAGGGAACATCTGGTGTAGCATTTTCAAACTCATTTGCCCATGGACTGTTATTACTCCCCAAACTTGAGACTTTCATTCAGTAAATATTTGATAAACATCTATCACATAAGGGCACGGAGGATAGGGTCCTGGTAATTAATTAAATATCCATATTATATGTGGTCCTTTCCATGAAAGATCTTACAGTCTAAGTTTTGCTTATTTCAGTTCCATATTCGTAGTCTGGAATTCTCTTTGGAGAGATCTGTTCTTTGCCACTTTGCAGATTTCTGCCACCACCAAGCTATCTGTTAACACAAACATACAAATCATCTAAAAAGAAAGCTGCCTTGTAAAAGAAATGTGTTCTTACAAAATGGAATAAAAGTGAGCATTCACATCAAGCATGACAAAAATTCTCCAGTTACCTTTTCTTTCCAGCCTTGATTGATTTGGGAGGAGTATGAATAACCCTTGGTGAAGTTACAAAGCCATCCACCTCTCCTCTGTTCTCTCTTGGGTCCTTCTCCTTCTCCTGTATCAGACATCGAATCCCCACATTTTGCTCTCTGTGCTCCCTCAGAAGAGATCTGACATCAACCATTTGGATTTGTTTGGACTTTCTTGAGACATTTTAACAAAGGCTTTTGGTATACATGGGTCACTATGAAAGTATTGAGACACACTCAGTTACAGTTCATTACTTCACTTCCAAGAAACACAGTTGTCAGCATCCTTTCTGATTCACCCATGAAGTTTCAGCTAACCCAGGTTATCAGCAATCCTGGGAGGGTTTCATTGGCTTCATTTTTTCCATCCATATGGATTTTGTATTTCTTGATTTTTTTATTTTTATTTTTTTATTTTTTGGCCGGGGCTGGGGTTGAACCCACTACCTCCGAGCATATGGAGCCGGCGCCCTACCCCTTTGAGCCACAGGCACTGCCCCAACATTTCTTGCTTTTTGTGTATCTTAACTCTTTCATAATAATCCACATACATTGTATATTGGATAGGTTTGGGTACTTTACTCATTCTTCACTAGTTTAGCACACGTGACACACACAAGTGTATATACATGCATACACAACCTCCTTCAAAACAGGCCAAATCCAAGAGTCTTCTTGCAGGTAAAATAAGAAATGCGTTAAGGAACAGAATTCCTCTGTATAATACAGTATCCCAAATGATAGTCTCGTCTGCTAGTTTGATATTCTAGGCTCTCCTAGAAGTAGGGCTACATCCAGTTAACTTCACTATGGCATTTGAATCTTGATGAATGATATGACAGAAAATCCAGGGGATACAAACAAACAAGTATTTTTGCCTTGACTCTGGGGAAAACTTGATGAAGCCCAGCTTTCTGGTTATGTAGACTAGCAGGGACTTTGATCAAGTCTGAGTAGCTACGAACATATCATATGTTCAGAGAGACAGTCCACTGGGTCTAGACACATAAGTAGTTACTCCTTCCCTACTGGTCACAGCAGGCTCAGTGGGAATTTCCATTACGGAGAGGTACATATGTGATCTATTCTCTATACCCTGAAATATAGTTTCTTGCTCTACTCTGTCTGTAAATTGCTGATGCCATTCTTTCAAATTCTTCCCCACTACCAGATTCTCTGTATAAAGGTTATGGGTCCCAAGTCTGAGGATCTCATCTATGATTCTTTGTGGTCAAGATAAAAAACAAAATGTAGGCTGGACCATGACACAGTAGTTGAATTCATAATTATCTGGATTATTAAAATGTGTCTGTAAAAGTGTATTTTATGAGTAGTTTTAGGGCTTTGACCTGTTAGACGTATTTCTCAAGTATATTTCAACTCCTTCTACCTTGTGCCATCATACGTATCACTCACTACCCAGGTCTAAGCCTCCATCATTTAAGACCATGGTAACAGGTGTCAGCCTGTCTTCCTACTTTTACTTTTGTCATCTTTCACTGATTTTCCACATAGAAAAATGAATGACCTTAAAAATAAATCAGGGTTTTTACTTCCAGTCAGAACAGGAACAACTTGAAAAAATCAGAAAACTGACAAATGTATATGTTTGCATATAAATTTGTATATCAATGTGCATATATACATATATACATGTGCACATATATATACATATATACATATATAAATTATATGCATATGTATTATATATATTTTTTTTCAGATATTGGACAAAAAGTAGTATAGCACTGTGGTCCCTACAATGGAAAGCAGTAATATGGCATTGAGTGACCACCAATCCCAGTCATCCAGCTTCCCTTGGTCTTAGCGCTTCCCAGAACATGGTACTCCAGTTCCCCAACTGGAAAAGTCCTGACCAAACCAGCCCTATATTCTCACTAGTTGATTGCTTGAAGGAAGTTTCCAGGATATAGCACACGAAGTGGGGGCCAAAATAACTCATCAGTCTTGATGAGAGGCAGAATTTTAGAGAGGCAAGGAGGCTAGTATTTGAGGAATGACTACCAAAAAGAAAAAAGTTGCACAAAGAGAGAGCAGAGTGTAGCGGATATGCAGAAGGGTCCCTTCAAATTGTTGGCTAAGTACTGATATGCACATTAATGAGAGGTGTCTTAGTCTGTTTTATGTTGCTATATCAAAATACTTGAGATTGGGCAATTTATAAAGAAAACAGGCATATTTGATCATGATCATGGAGGTTGGGAAGGCCAAGAAGCACGGTGTGGGCATCTGCTCAGCTTCTGAGAACTGTATCACAACACGGCAGAGAAGCAGAAAAGGAAGCAGACAGGTGCAAAGACTAGACAGTAGAGAAAACCTCACTTTATAACAACCCACTCTCCTGGGAACTAATCCATCCCCGTGAGAACTAATCCAGTCCTACAAGAGCAAGAACTCACTCACTACCATGAAAACAGCACCAAGTTGTGCTCAGAGTAGAGGCCCCACGACCCAAACACCTCCCATTATATCCATCTCTTTCAGGGGTGTCCAACCTTTTTTCTTTTCTGCTGTACTTTGGAAGAATAAGAGTTGTCTTCAGCCACACAGTAAATACACAACTAACGAAAGCTGATTACCAAGAAAAAAAGGTCTGATGCCACCAAAAAGCAAAAAAGTCCTCCCAAAATCAGCATGTGGACTGTGGGCTGCAGGTTGGACACCTCTGTGACTTAAATGTTCTACCTCCCAACATTGCCACCCAGGGAATTTAGGTTCCAACATGAGTTTTGGAAGAGACATTCAAAGCATAGCAAGAGATAGCTACCCAAAGCTTGGAAAAAAAATATCAAAAAGAGCAAGTGGAAAACCCTCAACACTTACATGGGGCAGAGAACAGTTTATCATTATAAAATAATGAAAGGCAATACCTTATAATTCAGTAGACATTAGGTAGAATATCCAGATAAATTAGCCTTACACTAAGACTGCCCTGGATCCACACTAACAAAGCTTACGGAGTAGGAATCCAACTGCTTCCAAGTAACTTAATTTTGTTCAAGGAAAAAAGTATCCCTAACATTACTTAAAGAATTAAAGTAAAATTCATATATCCATTAAAAAGTCATAAAATAGAAAAAGAATCAGAAACGACAGAGATTCTGAAACCAGCAAGCAACAATATAAAACTATTTATTACAAATATTCCCCATAGTTCAATGAGGTAGAAAAAAGATGATCATAATAAAGAGAAAAATTAAAGATATAAAATATACTAAAATGGATCTTCTAAAGAATAAAAATATATCTGATACAAAAATATGCTACAGGGATTTATAGAAAATTAGACACTGTAAAAGAAGATATCAGTGAACTTAAACATAGAGTAAAAGGAAAGATCCAAATAAACCAGACAGGGGAAAAAGGACTAAAAAAATGAACATAAAATTAATGAGATATGAGACAACATCACTGATATGCATATAACTGGAATTTCAAAAGAAGTGTGGAACAGACTATTTGTAATAACAATGGCTAAAATTCCAAAATTTGATAAAAACCATAAACCAAAAAATTCAAGAAGTTCAATAAACATCAAACAGAATAAATCTTTAAGAAAAAAAAAGCAAAAAATAAAATAAAATCACAGTGGACTTGAGGGGGCAGGTATTGATAAAGACAAAATCTTAGAAACAACCAGAGAAAAAAGATAAATTACAGAGAGAAACAAAGGTAAGGATGAAGGCGTCTTTCTTGTCAGAAACTATTCAAGCCAAATAGTTTGCAGCAGAGAGATGTCTTTAAAATAATGAAAACCGAAGAAAAATTATCAATCAAGAAGTCTTCATAGAATGAAAATATCTTTCAGAAATTAAGTCAACTATAGATTTTCAGATAAGAAAAGTGAAATAATCCATTACCAGCAAATGTGCACCTCAACAAGTAATACAGGAAATTCTATAAGCAGATGAAAAATGATTACAGATAGAAATTTAGGTCTACACAAAGCAAGGAACAGCACCAAAAATGGATAATGTAAATAAATGTAGAACAGATTTTTTTTCCCAACCCTTTTTTCTTTTTTTTGACAATGTAACTCTTTAAAAACAAAAAGAGGTGAATTCTGGAATTTATGAGAGATATAAAAGTAAAACACAGCACAAAAGAAAAATATAAAAAGGAGAATAGATGTATACTGATGTTAAGGTTCATGTGTCATGTGTGAATTTACATACTATAATATTACTTGATAGTAAATTGTGATAACTTAAAAGTGTAAACATGCTGTGTAGGAACCGCTAAAAGAGTTACATCTAATAAGTCAGTAATAAAAATAAAATCAAATAATAAAAAATAATTTAAGACACAGGGAGAGGCAAATACAGGGACAAAGAGAAGATAGATAAACAGAAAACAAATAGCAATATGGACTAACAATATCAAAAACTACATTAAATGGTAAAGTTCGGAACACCTGAATTAAGTGGCAAATATTGCTAGATGAGCTACAAAGGCAATACTCAACTAGATAGTACCCGAAAGATAGCACTTAACACATAGTTTTGGAAAATTAATAATAAAAAGGATGGCAAAAGATATACCATGGAAACACCAACTACAAAAAAGCTAGAGGGGTTGTATGATATTTTGTAATTCCAATACTTATGGTTGAAAATTTCGACACTCCATCTCAGTCATTGATAGCAAAAGTAGACAGGAAGTCAGTGAGGACACAGCAGACTGGAATAACACTATCAGTCAACTTGACCTTTGTAGAACTCTTCATCCAACAACAGAATACACATCCCTTTCAAGGACACTCAGTAAGGTAGACGATATTCTGGAGCATAAAACAAGTCTCAATACCTTTACGAGGAGTAATGTCATACAAAGTATGTTCTCTGACCATGAGAGAAGCAAACTATAACTCATTAACAGAAATAGACCTGCAAAAAACTCCAAATATTTGGAAAGCAACCCACAGGGCAGAGAGGAAATCACAAAGGATATTAGAAAATGTTTTGACCTGAACGAAAATAAAAACACAATCTATCAAAGTTTATGGAATAGAGCTACAGCAGTGCTTAGAGAATTTAATATAACATCAAATGTCTGTATTAGAAAACAAGGATCTCAAACCAATGAGCTCAGCTTCTACCTCAGGAAACTAGAAAAAAAAAGATGCTATTAAGCAAAAGGAAAAAAAATTATACAAAATAAAAGCTACCTTTATTGAACACTTACCAGGCATCATCTTAAGTGCTTTACGTCATTCTTTTCTAATCTGGTCACAACCTTATGAGTTAAATCCTAAATATTATCCTATACTTGAGATCAGGAGATTGAATCTTGCTGAAGCTCAGTAACTTCTCCAAGTTCATATAGTTAACCAAGAGCCAGTGTTATGATTTTATCTGAACTCAGATGTCTATGCTATAGTAACTCCAATATCTTGCAGATAGATATTTATACTGTTAGGCATATTTAATAACTTTAAGTTTGGTATTTATTATATGTATCATATTTTAGAGATACATATGGACATATACAATGCAGACGAGTGCACATATAATGTGTATATACACAGTATGTATACACACATAGGTACACTAAATCCTCTAAACCTGGAACCAAAAGACCAGCCTCCTAGTATTCTAATGAACAGTTTAGAGACCAAACATTGCTACCATCGTCTCTGAAAATTGCTCCATCAATGAAATGATCTACCATGAAGGACATTTCTGGACTGTCTGTGGCTGGTGCCCATGAATAATTTTCACTTGTTCCTGCCAGTCTTTCAAGCTATGTGTCCTTGAGTCACAGAGACAAGGGTGAGCAGCTGAGAGTGTCACAGTGGACTCCATGCCCACCATAGCTCATGCAAGTGCTAATACTTCCTCACGAGGATAAACCCAGCCTTTCTAAAACAGTAGGGAATCATTAGGGAATCACGTTCTTTACGTGATGGGCCAAATGTTTTAAAATAAAGCACACTGGACTCCTGATTCCTCTTTTCAGGACTGCTCTACTATTGTTTTTCTTGGGCAAATCACTTGATTTTCTAGATCATCAGTTTTCTCAGCCACAAAACAGAAGCAAGGACGATCTCCAGCGTCCACTCCTTGTTTACTATTTTGTGCACCAACTCTCCTGCATAGTTAGGTGACAAGTTTAATGGTTCTTATTGCTCTGACTCCTGTGTGATCAGTTATCCATGAAGATAAAAGTCAGATCATATTATTGACCTTCTCCAAAGCCTCCAATGGCTTTCTATTTTACTAAAATAAAAACTTAAGTCTTTACAATGGCCTCGAACAGAAGGTCTCCCCCACTCCTATTAATTCTCCAGCTTAATCAACTACTCTCTCCCACTGTATTGTCTACTAAGACTTCCATGACAAAATGCCACAGACTGGGGGGCTTAAACAACAGAAATTTGTGTTCTCACAGTTCTGGAGGCTGGAAGGCCAAGATCAAGGTGTCAGCATACTTCATTTCTTTTGAGGGCTCTCTCCTTGACTTGTAGACAGCCACCTTCATGCTGTGTCCTCACATGGTCTTTTCTCTGTGTGTGAACATGCCTGGCATCATTGTGTGGGCCCAAATTTCCTCTTCATACAAAGACATCATCAGGCAGATCAGATTAGGGCCCAATCTAAAATGGTTTATTTTAGCTTAATCATCTCCTAAAAGGTCCGGTCTCCAAGTACAGTCACATTCGGTGATGCTAAAGCAGTGGTTTTCATCTGGTGGGCCAGAAGAGGATCTCAGGTGTGTTGTGAAAATTTTTAAAGATCATCAATTAAATAATTTTTGAAAGAAATTCAAAGCACAGTAAGCATAGTCTTTTTTTTTTAATAATATAATTTAAGTGTGCCACAGAAGTTTAACTAGGTTAAGGTATGCTATGAGACAAAAAAGGTTGAAAAACACGCTACTGGAGGTTAGGATTTTAGTGCATGCACTTGGGGTAGGGTGACCAGACGTCCCGCTTTTGGCGGGACAGTCCCAATTTTTAACAATTTGTCCTGCGTCCTGCGGTGTTTTAAAAAAGTTCCGACTTTTGGAAAGAATGCACCAATGGATGGGAGAACAATAAGGGAATATATGGTTTTCAGCTGCCATGTGGCTATTTCACCAGGATATGAGTTTTATATTATTTTTGTTAATTTTATAATGTTAAACTGTAATAATAACAAATAATTGTTGAGAAGTGATTATCGAGAACTGCTTACCAAAGTTTGCATTGTTGTCAGGCCCTGCCCCCTGCCCCACCCCCACCTCGTCCCCCCACCCACCCCCCAGTCAATGGTGTCCCCCTTTACCACTGTTAACATCTGGTCACCTTAATTTGGGGAGAGATACAATTCAGCCCATAATACCCTCACTAATTGTGCTCCAGACAAACTGGTCCGTGTCTTCTTCAAACACAGGCTTTTGAACTGGGTACCCCTTCTCCCTGGAGCCCTGCCAAATACAATAATGTCTGCGTCGATCATGTAGCTTTAAGGACATTCCCGTAACCCAACAGGTATGTCAACCGGGGCCAGAAAATTAAGATTTATCCCAAACTGCATTTGTCTTCCTTGCTTCTCACCCTTTTTGAATTCTTTCTCTTTTGCCTGGTTACATCTCCATTCCAGCAGATAACTCCATCACTGTAACTCCATCACAGGGTGGCTTCCCTTGTTTCACTCAATCCAGTTTCTGACTTTTTCATTCATTTCTAGCATCGCCTCTAAATTGGATTGTCTTAACTTACCCATTCAAAAGAAATATTGAATGCAAGTTCATGCACCAATCACTTAGAATCCAGGGATGTTCAGGAGAACATTACAATGAAGATGAACAAACAGGGTAGTGATAAACAGAGCATCCCCAGAGCCCAGGGAAAGGACGTTCAAATGAATAGGCATCAGGAAGTCTTCTGCAAGGAGCTGGGGAGAGCTGATGTTTGAAGATTAAACAACTTTATCAAATGCACAGGGAGGGAAAGAATTTTCCAGACTATGTTAGCATCTTGTGTGAAAGTGTGAAAACATTGAAACAGTCTGATGTGGATGGAGCAAAGGACATGTAGAGAACTGTGTGATAACAGGACTTGATCGATACAGGGCTAAAGGATAAAATCACATGTGCTAAGATACTGTATCTTGAAAGCTCCAGAAAGCATTAAAAAAAATTCTTAACAAGGGTTTCATTTGGTCAAGTCTCTAATTTAGGAAGTTTAGTCTGCCAGCATTAAAGGTGACATATAAGAGCTAGTTCTGGACAAAGGAGACCAGTTAGAAACCTATCGTAGTAATTCTTCTGTGAAGAAATAAGGACCAGAATCAAAGCAGAGGCAACATAAATATTAATACCGATGTATGGCTATCGGGTACATTATGGAAATTGAATCTACAGCATTAGTGCTGGGCTTACAGGTGGAGGCTGAGAAAGAAGAAACATTAGTCAGTCAATAGATCCCAGAATTTGGAGTTTGGCAGTAAAAAGAGATGATGATATTATTCATTATGAGAAGGAGGAGAAAGAAAATGAGTGCCGGTGAAAAATCCAAAAGAGAAGTCCAGTAAGTAAGGGTATTTATACATTTTGTTACCAACAACTAAATTTTGTTACTCATATAGTTGGCGACAAGAAAAACCTTAATTGAGTTGAGCCTGTTTAGTTGCCTTGGTTTCCTTGTAAGTATGCTGTTTTTCTAATCACACAGAAAATCTTAAGCAAATAGAGGAGTACTTTTATATAGAGTTGCTTTGACACGAGACCGAGTATAAACTAAAAAGATACAGCATGCTCTCAAGTACCCTCCCTTTCACCCACTGCAGCATCTTCTAAGCTGCAGATGTCCCCCAAATGTGGGTGGCTCAGTGTGACGTGGCACAAACGCTGGGCACACTCCTGGTACCACTTGCCTGATGTTGACTGTAATACAAAACATAGGTCTTTCTACAAATGTGTAATACTTCACAGGTTACCAAGTGTTTCCTTTGCCCTCAGAAAAGCCAGTAACATAGGCCAAACAGACAGTGTTTTTGTTTCTTTTCATCTTACTGATGAAGAACTTGACAATTAAAGAGGTCACATGACTTGCCCAAGTAATCAAGATTGAGTCTTCTGACTCTTAATCCTCCTCTTTCCAGGACATCACACAGGCTCTCCCAGAAGAGCACACATCAGTTTTACCGTAATAGGAATTCAGGCTGCTAAGTGATCAGTCCAGGTTTTTCCACTTAACAAGTGAAATTGCAGGTGGAAACTGTAGAACTTGAAACACTATCTTTCACCTTTCTGTATTGATCCTATGGGATGGTTGATGATGTTACAGGGATGCAGCCCTATCATTTAGCATTTCAAAACAGGCCCTTCAAAGTAAAGTAACTCACAACCAAAAACGTGCTCAGTTATCTTCTTGGCTCTAGAAGATCGTTAAATCCTGACCTGTCTTTTCTGCCCCACTGCTCAGGACTGACTTTTGTTCTAATCATCATCATTGTTATTTTATCATTTCTATTAATAATTCCTTATGTTTCTCTCTGGCCTGAAACACCCGCTGAGATCATATCCTTATGGATGGATCTTTATGTGGATCATTATGAAAGTTTTGAGATACCCATCAAAGAACATAAAATCCATGTGGAAGGAAACAAATGAAGTCCTCCCAGCAACAGTGATAAGCCGTGCGAGTTGAAACCTGCCCAGGTGAATCAGAAAGGATGCTGCCAACTGTGTTTCCTGGAAGTGAAATAATGGACCATAACACGGTCTGTCTCAAAACTTTCATAGTGACCCACATATGTACTAAGCGATAGTATCGCAAATTATCATCTGCAAAACACTAATATTTCAGAAGCTGTAATTCTCTGTCAAATTCTCTATTGTTTTATCACAAATTGCCACACTGTGTAGATTTTTAGCAAGTTAAATATTTTCTCTCTGTATCTACATGAGTGTATATAAAAATGTATGTATTCCTGCATTAATGACTTTCTTTTTTCTTGGGTTAGTTCAGAATGCAGTATGTAGGGTTTACATAAATGTTTCTCTTTAGTGTGATAAATGAGGACACGAATCTTTTGTAAAAGGAAAGAAAGGACAATGTGAATCTCTGCAGAGATAGCACTGTACTTGGAGGCAGCTTTAGATGTTTTATTTTTATCTACCAAAAATTCCAGATAGAAAAGAGTAAAATTATCTCCTCTCTCTAAATGCTTTACTCTAATGGTATCGTTATATAATTATCCACAAAAGAGTATGTCATGTTACACAATCACCACTTTTTTTCTTGGAGATTTCAAAGGTAAATTGATGAGAAATAATGTTCCTCAAAAAAGACATCATAAGCTCATCCAGAAAATTTTCTTGTGTCAGTCTCTCTTTTAATAAGTGTGGCTATATGTTTCCATTAAAATATATATATAAAACCTTTAACTTGTTTTTCTCTCTTGACATGGCCTAGAGACCCTTACATGCAATCTCTACCCCACCTCCTTCCCCTTTCTTCAATCACCGTGTCCTCTTTTCAGTTTACTGGACACCCAAGCTCAGTCATGCCCCAGGGCCTTTGCACATCCAGATAGCTCTTCCTGCCCATCTCCCTACCCTGCTCACTACCAACAGGGTCCATTTCAGTTGGTTCTACCCATTTTTCTCGATAGTTTCACCTATCTCTTTCCTTTACAGTGTTTATCACAATTTGTATATTTTTTAAATGTTACTTGGTATCTCTCTTCCCTAGCTCCATCTGGGCTGTTACCATGAGATGTCATGTATACACAGTGGCTAGTATATACCTGGTCCTAGCTAATTAGTGGTCAATATATATTTGTAGAATGAATGAATGACAGAAATGTCTATGCTCAAATTTTCTTTTTTTTTTGAAAATTTAAATGTAATATTTATTTATTTTTGATCATTCATTATTTTTTTTTATTGATAGGGAATCATTGAGGGTACAATGAGCCAGGTTACAGTGCTTGCATTTGCTGAGTGAAGTCCCTCTATTAATAGTGTCCTACCCCCAAGAGGTGTGTCACACACCATGGCCCCACACTCCCCTCCTTCCTTCCCTCTCTGCCCTCTCCCATTCCCACTCCCCACACTCTGCACTAGCATCAGTTGTCCTCATACCAGAATTGAGTACACTGGATTCTTGCTTCTCCATTCTTGTGATACTTTACTAAGAATAATGTATTTTGACTCCATCCAAATCAATATAAAAGGTGTATAGTCACCATCCTTTTTAATGGCTGTATAGTATTCCAGGGTATACATATACCACAGCTTGTTAATCCACCCCTCTGATTGGTGGGCATTTAGGTTGTTTCCACAATTTAGTAATTATAAATTATATGCCCAAATTTTCAGTTGTTGTCTTATATACTTACAATTAATATTATATCTTTATATTCTAAATAAAACATATTTCTATAAATAGAAAAAAATTTACTGATAAAATAGCTCACTAAGCTCGTAAGCAGGGGAAAGACAACCAATCTTGAAATTTAGAATCTATTCTGCTAATATTCACTTTCTAATGAGTTCCTGAATCTAACATATTCCCATATCTTTGGGACGCAAATAACTGACTATTAATAATTTTCAAATACCTCATCAAAGTGGAGAATGAGACCGGAAACCATCCATGTCAATGAATTAACAAATATAATTATGAAATTTGAGGGTTCTTAGAAAGACCCTGTCCTCTTGGTAGAATAAATATAATATCCATAACCCTTTTCTTCCTCTCCCAAATTATTTAATCTTTAACTTACAGAAAAGAAATTCACAAACTACAATTTAAAATCAAAGGAAGTAATTTAAATAACATCTGATTTAACACTATTTCTTTTGTTTGATTCTTCTTCGTGGCAGAGAATAGCTTGACCTTTTTCTTTAAAAACAAAAATCCATTCTAAAATTTTAGAAACCAGTATTAAATCATTTTCTGAGCCATTAGTACACTGAGTTTCTTTTTGTTGTTGTTTTTTTTTACATTGAGTTTCTTAATCTCAACTTTTTAAAGTTTCTCATAAAAAACTTGAGCATGTTTTATGACACATAAAACATGCTAAAAAAAAGTTAATGGAAACCAAAAAGTGTCAGCATACTGACCCTGAGTGGTCAGGATGATGATGGGGAGACCAAAACAACCTGGCCAGTTCTGACTTCCCACAAGCTCCTTGCTTTCTTTAGCACATGTCTGAATTGCTACCTGCAATGGTTCTGTCAGGGGAAGTTGATAGAAAATACAGTCATTATATTAGATCAAGTGTTGACAGCATCTTCCTATATAGGGCCAGATAGTTATTTAGACTTTGTGAGTCATATAGTCTTTGTCACAGCTACACAACTCTGCTCTTTTATACAGAAAGTAACAATGTGTAAGTTAATATGGGTGGGTATATATTGTAGTTAGTTAGGCTGTTATAACAAAGTACCAAAGACTGGGTGACTTATAACCAACAGAAACTTATTTCCCACTGTTCTGGAGGCTGGGAGGTCCTAGATCAGAGTGCCAGCAGGGTCGGAGGCCAGAGAGGGCCCTCTTCTTGGTTACAGACTGCTGTCTACTTGTTGTATTCTCTCAGGGCAGAAAGAGGGCAAGAGGGCCTCAGAATTCTCCTTTCGTAAGGGAATTAATCTCATTCACAAAGACTCTACCTTTATAACCTAATAACCTTCCTATTACCTGCCTCCTAATACCACCATTTGGGGAGTTCAAATTTTAACATGTGAATTGTGGAGAGGACACAAACATTCAATGTGGTGCAGCATATTACAATAAAACTTTATTTGCAAAAACAGGCTGTGGGCTGCAGGTAACCTGCAGACTATAGTTTGCCAGCTCACCGATTCTATGATCGTTATATCGATCTGTTTGATGGGAGTCATCACAGGGTAAACTCAGCCAGTGAACATGTATTAAACACTTTCTAAAGGCCAGGCTTTCCAGATAGTGTCATAACTATGCTTCACAACTGGTCTGTGCTTGATAGGTGTGAAAACCAAAGCTGCCTGGCCCACAAGTTGTGTAGCCAAACCACAAACCTATTCTTTTCCTTCAAGGTCACTATTCAAGGACATACCACAGTCAAAAACAACCTGGGCGTGAATCTTGCCTCAGCTATTTACCAACTTCATGCTTTATGGAAACTTACTAGACCGCGTGTGTCTCAGAGTCTTCACCTACCTCACGGAGTGTTTATGAGGGTGAAGAGATAAACCACAAGTAGTACTTAGAACAGTATCCTATGCTCTGTGAATGCAGTTAGCTTCGACCACAATTCTCCAGACAGTCAAGGTAGCAGAAGATTCTTTCAGACCTTCCATTAATGTTTGATTCAAATGTCAAAATATTTTTGGCTATCAAAAATCCTTTAGCAGAAAGAAGCATACGTTGATGCAATGTGTAGCAAATTGAACACATCTTCTCTCTCTACATGCTAACTTGTGTTGTCGGTTGACTTTTTTTCTACAGGGACATTGACGCAACGCTTTTCCTGTTCTCTCTGTTTTTTTAATTTATTTTTTCTTTCTTTCTGTTTATTTAGAGATTTTGCAGAGAATTCAAGGTAAGCTGATAAAAATAATTACCACTTGTAACTACTTATCTGTGTGAATCAAACTTGTCTTGACACTGCACAAGCGAAATAAAAAACATCTTAACTGGAGGTTGAAGTGGATGTAAGATGCTTGTCTCTAATATTCTATTAGTCAAAAAACTTTATTCTTCCCATTGATACACTTTAGAAGTAAATAGTATAAATCATTTAAAAATCCTTTGTATGAAAACAACTCACCTTTTTTTTCGTTTCGTATATTGAAGGCTCATGTAAGTTTTCATTTGGAACTAAAAAAGACATTCCCTAGCAAAAAAAAAAAAAAATTAACCAAAATTTAACTAGACAGGAACTGCTTCTTTAGACTGGGGCTTTTTTTCGATCAGGGCTTGACTTTCTCAGCATGAGAATGATTCTTATGTATCTTTAAAAAAAAATTACACCACGATAACTAGAACAAGGCAACAATTACCCCAGTGGCGTTCTTCATTGTCCTCCACTCTCCCACCATCATCATTGTGCACTGGTGGCCTTAATATCTATTTTCATCTTTTTTAAAATTTTATTTGAGATTCATTGAAGGTACAAAGAATTAGGTTACACTGATGGTGGTTGTTAGGTAAAGTCCCTCTTGTAATTGTGTCCTGCCCTGTGACCCTCAACCTCCTCCCTTCTCCCCTCTCCCCACTCCCTCATTCCTCTACCCCCTCCTTGTATTCAATCATCTACTGCCTTCATATTAGGATTGAATACATTGGATTCTTGCTTCTCCATTCTTGTGACACTTTACTAAGAAGAATGTGTTCCACCTCCATCCAGGTTAATATAAAAGATGTAAAGTCTCCAAATGAAGAAGCTGAAGGAGACCCAGAGAATATAAATGACTTCCCAAGATGATCCTACTCAGAAGCACCAAAGGTAAGATTTCAATCAAAAGATGCATGACTACTGGTCCAGAGTTTGTTCCCAAAAGATGGGTGGGGCTTTGGAGGTTCAGAGGTGACCTGTCAGCCATTGCCAAAGCTGATCAATATCCAAGTCCACCAAGTGTATCTTTCCCGTTCTTCATTTTCCTACACGTTGACCAGGCTCTTGAGCCAGAAAAGCAAATTAGACACTTGTGTGATGCTTTGAGTTACTGTTCTGGATTCTGAGCAGATACTTTGTTAAGAAATCCACACTTAGGTCTCAAAGTCAGTCCTGGCTGATCCCTGAGAGTCTACACCCTGTGAGGGCAGGGATGATATGGTAGCACACAGAAGTATCCCGTTCTCACCTGTGAGTAAAAAGGTCTGATGGAGTCAGTCATCATGCTACATTCTTTTTCTTTAGATTTCTTTTCCTTTCACTACCATTGGGTTTGGACCACTGGGACAGGAATACTATAATAAGTTCCTAGGTAATTCTGGACAGTTAAATCCTATCCTCCCTCAGATTTCTTCTATATACCCATGAGTATAATCATCTCAAAGCATCCAGCAGTCTTTTTCTAGTGCCTCTCACAACAAGGCCAAGATTCTCTCCGTGAGATTCAAGTTTCTCCATGACATGGGCCTGCCTTGTTGCTGCATCTCCTGCGTCACCCCTGCGCAGGTCTCGACCCCTTCCTTGCTCCATCTTTTCTCTATACTGAGCATGCGCACGGCCATCCTGTGTCTCTGCCATTGCTTGTTTACCAAATTTCATTTCTCTTCCCAGATCCAAATTGTACCCATGATGTTGGACCTAATCAAACCTCCATTCTCTGTGATCTCATCCTCAGTACAGTAATTTTAGACCTTTAGAATTTTCATGCCACAAATGGTATACTTGGTGACATATAGCAGTTCCTGGGTTAGTCTAATTGCTATGAAGACTACAGGCAACTATGCAGTATATTTAAATTGTCCCTACCTTTTCCTTCCCTCCTCCACTGTAAACACCCACTAAATTAGAGCAAAGGCTTAATAAAATCATTCATACATTTACTTAAAGTAGAATCACCCCAAAACACAGATTTAAAAAAATAAAAAAACATATTTCTGAGACATGTCTAAACCATGGTCCATACTTATCTTGAGATAATTTTCCACTATACTTTTTAATAAAAGAGACATCTAAATTATAATTTTATAGTGTGCTTTTGTTTTTCTTCCTGGGGCATGGCCACAGTTATCAATATTTACTAAATAAAATCTTCCACTGAAGCGTCTGTAGTCACCCGAGAATGGATTACAGCAAATATTGAACAACTTCCTGCCTTCTAACTGGATAAACACCATGAGGAATGCATGAGCTGGCTCAATTTCTTTCACCTGGGAACATTGCTGCTCTCCATTTCCTTTACTGTTGTCTAGAAAATCTGGAGAAGCAAAATGGCATTTCAAAAAAAAATACGCGGGACACAATTCTACTTTTCATAACCAATGAATAGAAAAAAGTAAAATTTTGTCATTCTTTGAAATTTACGCTAAAAAACCCCTACAACATCTATAATATGAGTGAAAAACAAACCGCATTTGGATGTAAGAGTTGAGAAGAAAAGGGGTGCTGCGGACTGTTCATAACAGGGGATGTTTTGCACCTGTTTGGGGAAGATGAATATGCATTTTGTGTTGGAGCCGGGCCAGAAGTCAAATTCGTTTGAAACAGGCAGAGACCAGCCTGGTTCTGGCTGCACTTCTGTGGAGGAAGAAAGTGCAGAAGGGCCCGCTGCATACGGATTTTATCTACTTTGATATGTAAACATTCTTTCTCCACCTGAAGTTGATGTCAGGGTAACTGGAAAACCAGAACGTGGTTGGCTGAGCAGAAGCAATCTGTTGTATTCTGCTTGTTGAACCCAAAGACAGTCAAGGACTGTTTTTTCAGATCCTAGCTGACCTAACTTTCCAGTGGAAAATGAACTTGGAATGTGAGATAACACGCTAGTCGGTGCATAGTAAAAATAAAATATCAGCATGCCTCTAGAAACTACTCAGACTTAGCTGATTTTTTTTGTTCTCTTTATTAGTAACTTAGATTTTTTTTCCATATCCCAGACTCCTCTGATGTGGGATTTAAATACTGGATGAGAATAAATGACTTCCACTGTTCTCATATCTACAAAAAGCCAAGAAAAGAGGTTAAGCCTGTTAAGGATGTAGAATTCTACTCGATAGTAGAAATTGGCTAAGCAAATTGGGCCGGAACTTTATGAAAATTTAAAGAAGTATTCTTTAAATTCCTCATTGAAAAATGTTACTGTTTGCGTTACCTTGGTCCTGTAGATCGTCCTGACTAGCTTACTCTCGGGGCATGGAAGAAGATGCTGAATGCAAACACTTTTTAGGAACAAGGATTGAGTGGGAGTGGAAAGACCTCTGTTCCTGTCCTAATCCGTTCCTATGTGACCTTGGACAAGGGTCTTCACCTTTCTGGTTTCTCTTCTAGGATAAACAGAAGAGATTGGATTATAATAGAATCTCGACCTGTGCTAAGCTAGGGGCTGGTAAGCCAAATTAACCAGGGTTCCAATCCTCCCTGTACTCCTCTCCCTGCTTCAGTTGAAGAACCTCTGCTTTGGCATAGGGGTGGGGGGTCCTTAGGAAAGAGGCCTGGGTAAGAGAGAATATAAACCAGGGGCCTGTAAGTTGAGTAATGTGAGAAGATTTGCTTTTTGTTTTATTTGAAATAGTTGCCAATGTCCTTTTTTTTTTTTTTTGCAGTTTTTGGCCAGGGGCTGGGTTTGAACTCACCACCTCTGGTATATCGGGCCAGCGCCCTACTCCTTTGAGCCACCTACTCCTTTAAGGCAGAGATTTCACTTTAGGAAATAAAAACTTCCAGCTTCTCTTGAAAAATTGGAGACTCTAACAGCACTGAACTTATCCCCTCCAATTCATCCCCACCCCACACATCTGCTCACGGTTTATTCCTCCTGTTATTTATTTCTCTGATATAATGTATTCCTTTAAAAGTTCATCCCAGGCTGTTCTTTCTAATATCTCCTTTCTCACTTGGTCACTATCCCCTACCTTGCTCACTTCTCTTCTTGCCACTTCTTACTTACAAATATATACAATTTTACATGTTCCCTCTTCTGTTAGCATTCTCTGTCCCCAAATTATATTCCCTAGAATATAAGCGCTATGAGTGTAGGTACCTTGTCTGTGTCAGATATGCCTAAAATACTGCTACCTAGTATACAGAGTGAAAATAAATTTCATATGTGATTTACTATGTTAAATTGTTTTAAATTGCACACAAACTATTTTGTCTACCCTGTATAGTAAACACCAAATATTTATTAAATGACTGAATGGGAGAAGGAATCCCTGCCTGGCAGATGCAGTAATATATAGACACTCATTGCCTAATGACAAGGGCTCTGAAAAACGTGTCCTGAGTTCAAGGTCAAGAACCTATGGCCTGGGGGCCACATGGGGCCCTCCAGATCCCCAAGTGGTGCCCTTGACTGAATCCAAACTTCACAGAATGAGTCCTTTTCCTTTATTAAAATAATTCATTCTCTCAAATGTGGATTCAGTCAAAAGGCTGCAATCAAGGATCCAAAAGTCCCCATGTGGCCCCAAGGCCACAGGTTCACCACCTCTTGAAACATACCTAAACATAGAAAATGTGCAATAAGAATATGGTATTATATGGAGGTTGCTGTGAGCTGTGATGCCATAGCACTCTACCCAGGGGTACAGCTTGAGACTCTGTCTCAAAAAAAAAAAAAAAAGAATATGGCATTATAATCTTCTGGGACCACTGTAATTTATGCAGTCTTGTTATGTGGTGCATGAGTATGCTATAATGCAGTCACAGTTGTCCCCTGAGGCATGTCCAATTTGCCACAGTCCCAGTTACTCTGATGGTATTCCCAGAACCTAGTCCATTGGTTATTGAGCTTGCTTTTCTTATAATCAGCCTACTTTGCCACTGATGTTCCTGCTTATTCCATGTAGGTATTTTCATTTATCACACACACACACACACACACACACACAAAAACACTTTGCCATTAAAAATAATTTGAAAATTCCTGGACTCCTAGACAAGAAGCCCTTTCAAGTACCTGCCGATTCTAACAACCAGTGAATTCCTGCTCCTCAGCCATTCAGATGTATAAATATGAAATACAAGACGTGTGTGTTCAACTTTCCTCCATCGCCTCCTTTAAACGCTATTTTTCTCTCTTTTTCTGAGTCGATCCCTGCAGGAGCAGACCAAGGGAGCCCGTTTAGAAAACAGTTCATTCCCACCTGCCACCTCCAGCCAGCCAACAATCTCAGCCCCACCGCTGCACCCTTGATTATGCAGAGCCGGTCCAAGCCTGAGTGACAGGATTTGCAAAGACAGCTGTTGGGCTGCGCAAATGTTTGGAGGAGGGGAAAATATGAGCTTGGTTGCTCCATTCTCCTACTCCCTTTTTACTGAAAGAAACAGCTGCGATCTTCACATGGAAGACAAAGTAAACAAAGCCCTCTGATGCTGGGCACCATTCAGCAGTAAGCATGCAGAGGGATTTCTCCCCACCAAGCTTACAGGACCAGCACGCTCCAAGTGGCCCACAGCACAGAGGTGAAACGGGATTTTTGCCTGCCCCCTGCACTTGGCCAAACACTGCCCTAATAAATTAAGTGTGAGTCAAATGTCTCAACTCTTTCAGCATTTGGTGACTGGTTATCACTCACACGGGCACTGTGTCCACCAGGCAGAAATGGGGAATTGATCTCTGAGAGGCACTCATTCTTAAGCTCATTGGCAAGAGGGTGCTGACCCAGCTATCAGGAAAGTCAATCCTTGCCTGGGGAAGCCAAGGTATGTTTAGAGGGACTCTTGGATGCAATTGTGGCTGGCTGATTCCTTTTGTTCCCTCTGCCCTTTTATTTGCTGACACAGAAAACAGACTCTGCATTTATTCCTCTCCCTACCCCCAGCCCTCCTAACTATCAGGGCCATCTGTCCAGCTGAAACCGTCTTTGGTTGCACAGTTGTGAATCTAGGTGACAACCAAAATGAAGAAGTGGCGATTGTCCCTTAATGATTTCTCTGAAGGGGTTAAAAATAAAAGGCTTTTTGTTGGAGTTCTCCAGCTGGAATACTGTACTCACTGTACGGCAAGGCATTAAACCTGCCAGTAGGCTCTGTGCTAATGTAACAGAAATATATTAGGCAGGGTACTATGTCCTAAATGCACTTGAATTAAGCAAGATCTTTTTAAAAAGAGGGACTTTTAATGTTTTGCTTAGTTACGTTTTCAATCTCCGGTGTTCAGTTTAAAACTCAGATTCTTTGCTTTCCTGGGTGTCATTTAGGGCAGCTTGGCTGACAAGTAAATACACTTGAAAAATGAAAAAAAGAACTCTTTTGTATTCTGACTTCCATGACTTCAATACCTGAATGTATCTATACACATTGGGGGTTTTTTTGTATTTTCACAAAAGCACTTCAGTCTTATTTATTTTTCATTTTTATTTTTTCAGATTGCTATGAGGGTACCAGTGTTTAGGCTACACTGTTTTTTGTTTCTAAGGTCAAGTTCAAGTTGCAGCTGAGCCCTTCACCCGGGGAGAGTGCTGAACACCCTCCCCCTGTGCACATTAGGTGAGAACTTGCCAATCACCCTCCCTCCTCCCTTATACACATTAGATTTTTAATCAAAGAGGCTCACAGATTGGAAAAAGGATAAAGAAGGAATTTGTTTACAGGATTCTTTTATCTCAAGATGCCTCACAACATCCAATTGAGTTAATGATTTTTTTCTTAAACAAACCCATCACTACACTAAGATGTATTGATTTAATCTAGTTAAACATGTCAAGTGAGAGGAAGTGATCAATGGATTACTTCTTGAAAACATTCATCCCTCCAATAGAATCCTCTGATTTTTATTAGCTTAAAGAAGTAGGTATAGGAGTTGGGAGAAGTTAAAACTTGAAATGTTTCCTTTTTTCATTTCTATAAAAGAAAATCCAAGCTGAGGAATACTGTTTGCTGGTCTCCTTCTCTTAGTCCCCCACCCAAGCTAACACCATCTTTTGTTACTATGGACTGCATGAGCCTTGAGGGAACGTGAGACAGCCTTCCTCAAGTATCTGGAATTTAAATTCAGTTCATACCTCTTAAGTAAAGTGAGCATGGCCAAAAATGACTCATTGCCTGTGGTGCCTAGAAGCATTATCAGCAAAGGCATTCACCTCGGGAGAAAACAAACACAGCCGGCTCCTGGGGGTCCCCCACCTTTCCAACCATCTCCGGGTCTCTGGGAGCCTTCTCTGAGCTAGAGAGCTTTCTGAAGTCACTCACTGGCAGACCACTTTGTACCATCCAGGAACGGCTGACATCCTTATAAATCCCAGGTGGGATGGGAGGAAACTACTTTGAATTGATGATTGCCATGATCCCTAAAAGGTGACACAGTATTTCTTAAGATTAATGGCGGTGAGCATATGACAAGTCCAGCATGGGATCAATTCCAGGGGAGTCTGTGACCAAAGTATCAAGAGACACTCATGACAATACAGTTTCACTGGGGGGGACCCCCAGTAGAGCTTTTGCATTAGAAGTTGCAGGACACACACAAGGCCAGCAGCCCACCCCAAGTCATTGCTTCTTCTGATCTTTTTTTTTCTTCTTCTTTTTTCTTCTCTGCTAATCTTTTACTTAGAACAATGGCTAGCTGCAGTTTGCGGATCTCCTGCCCCAGGAACTGTGCCTCTTCAGTAGAACCTCCATAGCTAACCACCTGCTTACATGGACCGCCTCCTGGAGTTGACCTAATCTTCATAGACCAGACATGCACCACATGTAAATATCCCTAAATTAGACCTAGTTCCTTATGTTGACCATTTCCGTATGTTGACCAGTTTGTTATAGTCCTTTGGGTGGTCACCTTACAGAGGTTCTGCTGTTTATGTGGTATCTGGTAGTTTTAATATTCACAGGTATGCAACAGAGGAGCTGGGTGCATTCTTTTCGGATAAGAAAACAGAATGAATGGCTTGGCGCCTGTGGCTCAAGTGGCTAAGGCGCCAGCCACATACACCCAAGGTGGCGGGTTCAAATCCCCAGCCCGGGCCCGCCAAACAACAATGATGGCTGCAACCAAAAAATGGCCGGGCATTGTGGTGGGCACCTGTGGTCCCAGCTACTTGGGAGGCTGAGGCAGGAGACTCGCTTGAGCCCAGGAGTTGGAGGTTGCTGTGAGCTGTGATGCCACGGCACTCTACCCAGGGGGACAGCTTGAGGCTCTGTCTCAAAAAAAAAAAAAAGAAAAAGAAAAAAGAAAGAAATGAGAGAATGGAAAGCAGCCTGAGAAAAGAAGGGGAGGGAGGGTAATGAGAGAGACCAGTGAATGGGTAAAAAGCTTCAGTTAGGCAGGAGGAGTAAGTTCTGATATTAAGGGGAGGCACAGTGGGACCCCTGTGGGTAACATCCTGTATTATATGTTTCAAAATATCTAGAAGAGAGAATTTTGAATGTTCTCACCACAGAGAAAAGATCAATGTGTGAGGTGGTGGATATACTAAATACCCTGGTTTAATTATTACATAGTGTATACATGTATCAAAACATCACACTATACCCCATATTTATGTACAGTCATTATGTCAGTTACCAACAAGATAAAGAATAAAAATTTTTTTAAAGAATAAGAGATAACTTTCCCTAGGCCACACAATTGATAGGTATCTTTCTTTCTAAATTTTTACTTTTAATTACTGTAGGCACGTGATAGTTGTGCACATTTATGGAGTACGTGTGATGTTTCAATAAAGTGTACAGTGCATAATGATCAAATCAGGGCAACTGAGTGTATTCATCACCTCAAGCATTTATCGTTTATTTGTATTCTTTTCATTATTTTTAAATATACATAAATTAAGGCGGCACCTGTGGCTCAAAGGAGTAGGGCACTGGCCCTATATGCTGGAGGTGGCGGGTTAAAACCCAGCCCTGGCCAAAAACTGCAAAAAAAAAATTGTAATAAATTATTGTTAACTAGAGTCTCCTTGCTGTGCTACCAAATACTAGATCTTTATCTTACCCTTTCTGTCAAACTAACTGTATTTGTACACCCATTAACCATCTGGGCTTTATCTACCACTCTCTACCCTTCTCAGCTACTGGTAACCATCATTCTATTCTCTAGTTACAAAACATTCACTATAAAATTTTCTAAAATATTTACAAAATTTTCTCTACATGTTGCCCACTTCTTTCTACACACCCATGAAGTCTTCTCTCCCACTCATGGTGAACAGGTTCCAAGATATCTGTTGTTATCATTTTTCCCAATTCCTGAGAATTTAATTTATTCCTCCATCTTATCCAGGGAATGCTTGTAAATAGCAATTTGGGGGATGCCCTATATTTGAAAACTATCATCTGACAAGTGGCTAGTAACCAGAATATGTAAGGAGCTCAAACAACTCAATAGTCAAACAATCAAATAATCTGATTAAAAAATAGCAAAAGATCTCAGTAGACATTTCTTAAAAGAAGATGCACAAATGATCAACATCCTCCAACCACCTGTGTATGTTGACCGGTTTGTTACAGTCCTTTAGGTGGTCACCTTACTGAGGTTCCACTGCTTTTTTTTCCTTTATATGAAAAAACGCTCAATATTACTAAATATCAGAGAAATACAAATCAAAATACAATGAGATAGCATCTCACCTCAGTTAAAATGGTTTTTATCCAAAGGACAGTCAAAAACGAATAATGGTGAGGGTACGGAAAAAGGGGACCCCTCATGGGAATGTAAACAAATGCAACTGTTATGGAGAACAGTATGGAGCTTCCTCCAAAACTAAAAATAGGTAGATGTCATTTTAAAAACATAATAGCATAGAGGATGTCAAACAGCCACTTTCCAAAGGAGTCATATAGAGTCCGTGTCAAATTCTTCTATAATTTAATACATCCCCAGATCGTGAGTGCCTTTGGAGAGCTAAATCCATTCCTTTCAATGGCCTAGGACACTATAAATGTTCTTATAAGGGTCAGCATTATTCTATGTACTAAATACTTATTTGCAAGGATCATTATTCCATCTGCTTATTTCTAGGAAAAAGTTTTTGTATTTTGAGAATTTAATGTATTCCTCCATTTTATCCAGGGAATGAGAGACAGATGTTTTTGGACATCTGTTATTTGCTTTAAATAAGATCTTAGGTTAAGATAAGAGAAATGTATCGATTGACTATTGCATCTTCCGCTGAAGAACATAAAACCTTTTATGCTCCACATCTCATCACATCTTAAAACTTGAGGACAGACTCTCATCAAAGGAAAACTTTAGCCATGTCCCTTTCTTTGTAAATGGCAAAGACAGGAAGGTGCACTCAGTTATTTTAACAGAGATCTCAATTAATCTAAATTAATCCCGAGGGGCAGGGAGCCTGTGCAAAGATGTTTTCAGGGGAGAGTTCTCTGTCAGGTTCTGACTGGGAGTCACAGTCCAGTCCTCCTGGACACCTGAAGCCAGATCCTTGGATTCCATTTCAGGAAGTAACATTCCCGGAGTAAATGAGGCTGGCTGCAGCCCTGTCCACATGTGTCTGCTGGCTCGCCCTCTTGTCTGGCACCTCCACACCCTTCCTCTTCCGAACTCCCTTGCACAACCTTCCAAGCAGAATGAGCTGTCCTTCTAAATATGACCCTAACTCATTCAACAGCTGGAGGCATGAGCTAAATAGACTGAGCTCATGCAAAGGATATGAGCATTGAGTCTTCTCTCTCTCTCTCTAGATGTTTGGAAAATTCATCTAAAAAACTTTTTTAAAAAATTCATTCATAAAGATGGTTGAAGGATTTCTCAGAGACTTTTCACTTAACAGGCCTTTTAGAAGGAATGAATGTACAGTTTATTATTTTTCCTTCTTCCTGTCCCCAAGCTTGGGGGGGGATGAAAGAGTCTGGGCAAGGACGGAAGCCTCAGACCAAGCTCAGACCACACTTCCCCATGGAGAATCTGGGGAGCCCCACTGCCACGCTCTAGAGTTCTCAGGAATTGGACCGTGCTTTGAAGAGCTAGGCTTTCTCCTTTGATTTACCCTTGAAATAGTCTCCAATTTCATCTGTGAGTCAAGAAAGGGATCCATTATACACTCAGGGACCTCAAAAATCTCTTTGACTGCATACAAATAAGGTATAAGCCCTGCCTTCTTCATATAGTTTTCTTAAGACTAGAGGGACTGAGAAAGAATTCAGTGAAATGACTGAGTCAGCATGAGGTCACACTAAACAATTCATTTCACACTAATGTCATTTTCTTTTTTCTTCCCTCCCTCCCCCTTTCTAAATGCCCCAGGGAAATCCCAAGTGCTTCGTATCATAGTATCATGTTGTCATCAAAGTACATGACAAACTGTGGTAGCAATAAAAAGTTGTTTAATGAATGAATGTCAACTTAGGGTGAAGTGGCTAATGTGGACTGTGGAGCTTGGTCCTTGGTTCTACATCTGACTGGAGATCACCAACCTAGAAAGGACAGGTGACACACTGAATGTCAGCCGAAATAAAACAAGCAAAAAAAAAAAATTAATGATATTAAGTAATTATGAAATTCTGCATTAAAACAAAAAATTAATATCATTACTTTGGGGTAGGAAAGGCCAAATTTTAATATTGGTTAAAAATAGTTTAAAATTGTTATTTGTCTATCCTCAATGTGATTGATGTTACTTTTCAAAGAGTCCCAGGTAATTTGAATTAATAATAGATTTAGTATCTACTGTTTATTGATTACCTAATGTGTGCTAAGATAAACTCACAAAAACGGCATAACTACTCCCACTTTACAGAAGGGAAAACGGCAGAGAATAAGTAAGCAGCACTAAATCAAAACAGCTAGCAAATAGCAGAGCCAAGATGTTAGCCAGACTACCACGTGAGGTGGCTACGACATCCTTTCCTCTGTGCTATTAATGAAAACAATTTTCCAAGAACTTTCCATTGTTTATTCATACCACATGGGGAGAATGTTATTTATCTCAAGGAACCAAAATTAAATCAGGACACTAAGGAATAGCTAGAGAAAGATGACTAGGAACCGAGTGTGGAAACCAGGCAAAAAAGGGCCCCTGGAGGGGATGATAAATATTTAACCTGAAATCATGAACTGTAGAAGATTTGTGGGAAATACAGCAGATATTTTCAAATACTGAAGATCTAGGCAAAGTCACAGGCAAAGCTTTTAGCCCTAAATAAACTTTCCAACAATAAATGTTTCGTTACAAGCCAGGGAAGAGAAAACTGCAAAAATGAGTACTTGTAGTCACCAGAAGCACTCAGGCAGATGCTGAGAGCCACCCACACCCACAAGGTTACTCAGGGAAACTCTGCCTTTGGAAATATTTGGCCTAGTTGAGGAATTTTTGTTGTTTGTTTGGGATTCATTGAGGGTACAAAGAATTAGGTTACAATGATTGCATTTGTTAGGTAAAGTCCCTCTTATAATTGTGTCCTGCCCCCAAGGGGTGTGCCATACACCTTGGACACCTATCTCCCTCCCACCTCCCCCTACTCACTCTATCCTTCCCCTACCCTTCACCTTGTATTAGCTCGTCTACTGCCTTCATGTCAGAATTGAGTACACTGGATTCTTGTTTCTCCATTTTTATACTTTACTAAGAAAAATGCATTCCACCTCCATCCAGGTTAATACAAAAGAGGTAAAGTCTCCATCTCTTTTAGTGGCTGAACAGTATTCCGTGCTATACATATACCAGAGCTTGTTAATCCATTCCTGGGTTGGTGGGTTCTTAGATTGTTTCCACATTTGGAAGATTGTGAATTGAGCTGTGATAAACAGTCTAGTGCAAATGTCCTTATTATAAAAAGAATTTTTTTTTTCTTCTGGGAGATGTCTAGTGACGGGATTGTAGGATCAAATGGGAGGTCTAATTAGAGTTCTTTGAGTATTCTCCATACTTCCTTTTAAAAAGACTATATTAGTTTGCAGTCTATTTGTGAAACTGTTCCCTTCTCACCTCATCCATGCCAGCATCTGCAGCTTTGAGACTTTGTGATGTGGGCTATTCTCACTGTGTATAGGTGATATTTCAAGGTGGTTTTGATTTGCATTTCTCTGATGATCAGGGAAGATGAGCATTCTTTCAAATGTTTGTTAGCCATTTGTCTGTCTTCATCAGAGAAGGTTCTGTTCATGTCTCTTGCCCAGTGGTAGATGGGATTATTTATTCTTTTTTTGATTAATTTGAGTTCTCTGTAGGTTCTAGTTATTAACACTTTGTCAGATTCAGACCTGCAAATACCTTTTTCCATTCTGAAGTTGTTTTTTTTTTTTTTTTTTTTTTTGGCTTTACTTGTTGTGTCCTTAGTTGTGCAGAAGCTTTTCAGGTTAATTAAGTCCCACTTGTTACTTTTTGTAGTTGTTGCAAAGGCCACTGAAGTCTTTCTCATCAAATCTTTCCCTTGTCCAACATCATCAAGAGTTTCCCCCACACTTAATTCCAAGATTTTTATCACTTTGTGTCTTAGTTTAAGTCTTTTATCCATCTTGAGCCAATTTTCATAAAGAGTGAAAGATGTGGGTCGGGTTTAAGTCTTTTACATGTGGTTATCCAGTTCTCCCAGCACCATTTGTTGAATAGGGATTCTTTTGCCCACTGTATGCTTTTGTTTGGTTTATCAAAGATCAGATGGCAAGTAGAGACTGGTTTCAACTGTAGATTTCTATTACAGAAAATCTAATAGACTTTCTATTCTGTTCCATATGCCTATATCTCTATTTTTGTGCCAATACCATGCTGCTGTATCACTATTGACTTGTAATATAGCCTGAAGTCTGGTAGAGTGATGCCTCCAACTTTGTTTTTATTACTAAGAGTAGCCTTAGCTATACGGGTTTTTTCTCATTCCACCTAAAACGAAGTACTAATTTTTTCCAGTTCTTCAAAATACAATGTTGGTACTTTAGTGGGGATTGCATTGAATCTGTAGATCACTTTGGGTAGAATAGACATTTTGACAATGTTGATTCTTCCCAGCCAAGAGCATGGTATGTTATTCCATTTGTTAGAGTTTTCTGCAGTTTCTTTCCTTAGGGTTTCATAATTCTCTTTGAAAAGATCTTTCATCTCTTTTGTTAGGTATATTCCTACGTATTACATTTTCTTTAAAGCAACTGTGAAGGGAATTTTGTCCTTAATTTGCTTCTTTCTCAACTTGGCTATTATTAGCCTGTACCAAGGCTACCGATTGTGGATGTTGATTTTATACCCTGAGATGTTACTGTATTTCCTGATCACTTCCAGGAGTTTTGTGGTTGAGTCTCTGGGCTTTTCTAAGTATAAGATTATATCATCAGTAAAGAGCTAGAGTTTGACTTCCTCTGCCCCCATTTGGATGCCCTTTATATCCTTCTCTTGCCTGATTGCATTGGCAAGAACTTCCAGCACAATTTTGAATAATTGTGGCAATAATGGACATTCTACCTGGTTCCAGTTCTAAGTAGAAAATCTTTCAATTTTACTCTATACAGTATGATGTTAGCTGTGGGTTTTGTCATAGCTGGCTTCAATTGGCTTAAGAAATGTACCACTCTGCCTATTTTCTTAAGTATTCTAATTAGAAAAGGATGCCGAATTTTATCAAATGCTTTTTCTGCATCTATTGAGAGGATCATATGGTCTTTGTTTTTGCTTCTGTTGATATGACGCATTACATTTACGGATTTGTGTTTATTCATCCAGCCTTGCATCCCTCGGATGAAGCCTACTTGATTGTGATGTATAGTTTTTTTAGTGTGCAGCTGCAATTTATTAGCTAAGAGTTTATTGAGTATTTTTGCATCAATATTTATTAGGGATGGTCTGTAGATCTCCTTTTTGGTTAGGTCCTTTTCTGGTTTTGGAATCAGATGTTTCCTTCATAGAATATGTTGGAGAAGATTCTTTCCTCCTCAATGTTTTAGAATAGGTTCTGCAAGCTCATCTTGGAAGGTGTGGTAGAATTCTGATGTGAAGGCATTTGGTCCTGGGCTTTTTGTTGTTGTTGTAGTAAGCCTTTTTGTTGTTTCTGTATTCTCAGTGCTGGATATTGGTCTCTTCAAGAGATCAGTTTCCTCCTGGCTAAGTCTAGGAAGATGGTGCAATTCCAGGAATTAGTCCATTTCCTCCACATCATCAAATTTCTGGGTACAGAGTTTTAGGTAGTAATCAGAAATAATATCTTGTATGTCTGTGGTATTATTATTTTCCCCTTTTCATTTCTGACTGTGGTTATTAAAGATATTATTTTTCTATTTCTGCTTAATCTGGCCAATGGTTTATCAATTTTATTTATCTTTTCAAAGAACCAATTTTGTTTTATTAATTTTCTGAATGATTCTTTTATATTAAATTTCATTCATTTCTGATTTAATTTTGGTTACTTCTTTTCTTCTGCTAGGGTCTGAGATCGGATTTCTCCTCCTTTTCCATTGTTTAACATGATTCATTAGGTTGTCAATGTGCTCCCTTTCTGTTTTTGGATGTAGGAATCTAATGTGATAAATTTTCCTCTTAGGACTATTTTTGCAGTGTCCCACAAGTTTTGGTAGCTTGTGTCTTCATTGTTGTTATCCTTAAGGAAGTTAATGATTTCCTCTTTTACCTCTTCCTAGACCCAACTGTAATTCAGCATAAGGTTGTTTAATTTCCATGCCTTTGTGTGGAGATGAACATTTTTGTTGGAGTTGAGTTCCACCTTCATTGCCTTGTGGTCTAAGATACAAGTTATAATTTCAATTCTTTTGATTTTGTTGAGGTTTGATTTTTGTCCTAGGATTGATCTATTTTGGAGAATGTTCCATTGGCTAACAAGAAGAATATATATTCTTTAGCTTTGGGATGAAGTGTTCTATATACATCTATTAAGCACAGCAGTTCTAGATTCACATTTAAGCCTCTTGTATCTTTGTTTACTTTCTGATTAGAGGATCTGTCCAGCTCTGTTAGAGGAGTGTTAAAGTCCCCTGCTATTATGGTGTTATAGGATATCATATTGGTCAGACTAATTAAGGTCTGTTTCAATAATCTGGGTCCATTTAAGTTGGGTGCAAAAATATTTAGAATTGAAATATCCTCTTCTTGTTCCTTTGACTAATATAAAGTGTCCATCTTTGTATTTTTTGACTTTAGTTGCTTTAAATCCGCTTGTATCTAAAAATAAGATTGCAATCCTTCCTTTGTTCTGATTCACATTTGCTTAAAAAATTGTTTTCCATCTCTTAACCCTGAGTTTTACTTTGTCCGTCAAGGCTAAGTGTGTCTCCTGAAGGCAGCAAATGGATGGCTTGTGCTTTTTTATCCAACCAAACAGCCTATGCCTCTTCACTGAAGAATTCAAGCCATTATCATTTATTGAGAGAACGGATAAGTGTGGTGGAGTTCTATTCATCTTATTTTGTGAAAGTCCATTGCTTAGTTTTATCTTTTGCATCATTATAGAAGCTAGATTTCATCCTTTAGCTTCTGGGTGTTTAGTTTGCTGGTGGTCCATTGTGATAGTCAGTGTGCAGAATAGGTCTAAGTATTTCCTGTGGAGCTGGTCTTATTTTGGCAAACTTCTTCAATGTTTTACTATCAGTGAAAGATTTGATTTTTCCATCAATATTTAAGCTAAGCTTAGCAGAATATAGAATTCTGGGCTGAAAATTATTTTGTTTAATTAGGTTAAAGTTAGATGAACATTTATTCTCTTCTGGCTAGGTTAAAGTTAGATGACCATTCATTCTCTTCTGGCTTGAAAAGTTTCGTTTGATAAATCCACAATCAGCCTAATGGATTTGCACCTGTAGGTCAATTGGCACTTACTCCTGGCTGCTTGCAGAATCTTCTCTTTCATCTTGACTTTAGACAGGTTCATGACAATGTGTTTTGGAGAAGCTCTGTTTGAGTTCAGACAACCTGGTGTTCAATATCCTTCTAAAAGGAGTGTGTCAGAATCTTTGATAATACTTGGGAAATTTTCATTTATGATATCCTCTAGTAGGGTTTCCATTCCTTTGGGACATTTTTCTTCCCTTTCTGGGATATCTGTAATTCTATGTTTGAATGCTTTATGAAGTCCCATATTCTCTCAGTGAAGGTTCTGCTTTCTTTTCTCTTTTTTTCTGTCTCTAGGTGCCTGTGTTAGCTCAAGAGCTTTATCCTCTACCTTTGAGATTCTTTCTTCTGCATGGTGTAATCTGTTCTTGATACTTTCTACTGCATCTCTAAGATCCCTAACTAAGGCTCAGTGCCTGTAGCTCAGCAGTTAGGGTGCCAGCCACGTACACTGGAGCTGGTAGGTTTGAGCCCAGCCCGGACATGCCAAACAATGACAACTAAAACCAAAAAATAGTCTGGCATTGTGTCAGGTGCCTATAGTCCCATCTACTTGGGAAGCTGAGGCAAGAGAATTGTTTAAGCCCAAGAGTTTGAGGTTGCTATGAGCCTGTGATGCCACAGCACTCTATCAAGGTTGACATAGTAAGACTATGTCCCTCCCCACCCCCAAAAAAAGATTCCTAATTGACTGCTTCAATTCCTTAAGCTTCACTATACCCTTTCTATATTCTTCATATCCTTCATGTCTTATTTGATTCTGTTTTTGTACTTCCTTTTGGTTATTTTCCATTTTCTCAGCAATTTTCTTCATTGTTTTTACCATCCATATTTTAAACATCCTTTCTGTCATTTCTAATATTTCTTTATAGATGGAATCCTATGCAGTAGCCACCTCATGATCCCTTGGGGGGGTTGCTCTGTTCTGGTTTTTTATGATGCCAGGATTTCTTTGTCTATTTCCTTGCATTACTTTTTTCTTTCTTTTTTTTAATAAAAAAAAATTGTATTTACTTAGAAGCATTCAGAATGTCAACAAAACAGCTGCAACCTTTTTTTTTTGCAATTACAGAATGGTATTCAGTTAACAGAACAACAATTATTTCAAATAAGCTGCATCAGAGACAACTGAAGATGAAAAAATTACCATCCCCACATATAACTAATTTGTGCTGTGCACCAACAGGAACCTGCTTTAAATTTCCATGCCAATTTACAACCCCATACTGCACCAGGCCAGGTTAGTGGCTATTGAAAATACCACCAGGACAGGGCTCAAACCCCACAGGTTTGGAAGTCTGAAGCTCTCCTTGGCCCATTTAATTGACATGCTTTGACCTTTACAAACTGTGTCCCTTGGCTACCCAGGGGCTTTCCTGGGTGTGCTGCTCAAATCTTCCCAGGAGTGGCTGCCCCACTTATCAAGTTCACCAGAAGTGGCCTCGCACTAGAACCCTGCAGGCCAAGCCTACAGGGCAGCCTTCCCACACAGCTGCCACCGCCTGCAGCTAAACAATGAAAGCTCCGCTCTGCCTGGGTGGCTCAGTCCTGGCCACTGGGCCTGTTCAAAATCACTCACATACTCACCCAAGCTCTCCCAACATAACTTAACCAAGTCCCCAGGTTCAAAAACACTCCACAGAGCAGGGCTTCTCTTTCTTCAATGTCCTGGCTGCAGCCAGCTGTACCACCACCTCCCCCGAACGCAAGTACTTGCTGCTTCTTCACTGCTTTCATCCTTGTCTTGGGTCTTTAAGTGTCCTGCTGCCTCCCTAGGCCCCAAGGGATGTTTCTTGGCAGAGCCCACAAATCAAAGATGCCTGGAGTCTTCTCTCCCCAATTTCACCAGCCTGACTGTAAAGACACTGTCTCTACTGTTTTTGATACTGTCTTGCTAGTTTGTAAGGTCAGAGGGAGATTAGCTCTCAGAGGGCCCTGTGTCCATCGGTGGTCTTCCATACCGTCTCCACCATCTTCCTCCTCCCCTAGTTGAGGAAGTCTTAATTTGAATTTCATGGGTGAACTTTATGAAGTCCCTGGAAATCACATGCAAAATTCTTATTTTTTTTTTTTTTCTGGGAAGATGGTGGTTATATTTCTTAAGATCCTCAAAGCAATTCTGTAAAAATCTGTGAACCAGTAAATGCAGTCACTTCCAATTCTGCAATTCCATTTTGTAAAACTAGAGGTTCATCTAACAGAATTGTGTGACTAACTTACTATTAGGGACATGGGGGATCAGCGACTGAAGACAAGTTCAAAGTTTTTGTGCCTGCTAACTAAGAATTTATCAATGCAATTGACAGATTATTTTTAAATGAAAGAGAAGCACATTTAGTAGAGAATAATTAAGTAGAAATAAATGGACAAGCTGACGCCTGTTTAAGATTCCAGCGCTGAGTCTGCTGAGTGTGTAATCCAAATATTTGTCTACATCATGGCAGAAAAATGCTGAAATCCAGGGATGTATGCTGACTGGTGACTTGGAGTCTTATATAAATTTTTTTTAAAAAATGACAGTTGAAATTTAGAACCATAAAATCTTATAACTGTAACTGGTCTGGCAATTACTTACTTAAACCCCCAATGTTATAATGGGGGGGGCGGACAACAGGTCTCAGAAAAACTAAGTGACTACAAGGTCAGGTAGTCAGTTCAGGTCTCTGTCTACAAGTTTAAAGGCCAAAAAATATAAAATTTTCTAAAAATAATCAAATGTGTAATAAAGATACCACCTTATGTTTTTTAGGAAAAAAATGTTTTTGAAAAAGACTAGTCTTAACGATATATAATATACAAAGGTGCGCTTTGTTATGGCACTGAAGCAGGAACCATAACACGGCCTTTCAAGAGATTTAAAGTATGAATTCCACACTGAAGCACTCTCTGGGATGTTTTCACAGAATTTTTCACTTTGGTCCTCATAGTCTTAATTTACATGAGGAAATTTACAGAGATTCTTAAACTATAAAGAACAAAGAAACACATGGCTGTATTACTTAGTGTTGGTGAATTAGGTCCCACAAGCCTTCTGTTTCCTTTTTGATGCTGTCTTGCTAGCTTCTAAGGTCAGAGGGAGATTAGCTCTCAGAGGGCCCTGTGTCCATCCCTGGTCTTCCATACTGTCTCTGCTCTCTGATGAAAAGATTCATTCAGTGTCTCAAAAGGGTCCCCCCACCCCCAACCCGGTTCTCAGTCAGCAGGTCTTCAGCAAATATCTAAACTCTTCCACTGCTTCATTTTTTAAATCTATCCGACAAGGTTAGGGTAGGGTTGAGACAAGAAAAACTTGAAACTAATACGATTTGAAACACTTCCTGAACAAACAAACTATACTTAATAATCTGAAAGTTTATGTAATTTTGACATGCAAGTTATATGCATGCACGTGTGTTTTCGTTTTTTGAGAGACTCAAATTAAACAAAATTTTGATTGGGGTGTTGCTGAAAGGAGTGGGGTGTCAGTTGGTGTAACTTTGACTTTAAACCTTAAACCCAAACGCGGGCTTCATGTTCCAATTCATACTGAAACTTTATAATATATGGCCTTAGAGGAGAGGTATAATGATCTCTTGGGAGAGATGAGATCCAATTAAAATTCAGTTTGCTCTCTTTAGGAAAGACATCAACAGTTATATATCCTTTGAGAGGGTCTTAAGAAATCCACACCTGAGCTTTAAATGGCTACTCATTTGACTGTGAAGTTGAATTTCAATTCATTTGGGAGTCAGAGCACAAGAAAGAATTCGAACAACAACACTGTGATATTTCCTGGTGTGTTACCAGGGAGAAAAGAGCTCCTGGAAAATGAATGCCTTACACATTTGCAGATATTACCAACCACTTATAAAAACAAGGCTATTGTTATGCGTAAAAGTCATTCCTTTTAGGGGAAGCCCAAGAGCCAAGAGTGAATTGAAATGGGGCTGACATTTCTATCACAAGATAAAAAATTTTTTTTTTAAATATCATGTTTAAGTTCTTTTAGTTAAAAAAAGGAAAAGGGGGGAAGAAAAAAGAGAGGAAAAAAAAATCTATAATCATAACCAATTCCAGACACTTCATCCATAAAATAACTCCCTGGAAGACATTATACTTCTAAATACAAAAGCCATTAGCAGCCTTTTCTAATTCTCTTTTAGTTCCATAAGGGAATTATTGACTATATTTTGCAATCCCACATATTGCTCTAAAAAGACAAAAATACATAGTAGTCTGAACAGAAAACACACAAGTGAATGCTTTTTATTTCATTTGTTCACCGACTGCTAAAATGAAACCTGCCAACAATAGATGAGTCTCCCCACCCCCACTTTACTTTGTGGTTCTTTTGCTTGCTGCTTTTATTTTATTTTTTTTTTTCACAACAGAGTTTGATGTCTTTTTAAAAACATAAAAAGAAAAAGCTGCCACTATATTGGCTTAGACCTACTCCATCCCACTGCCCCACTTTTCAATGTGAGACCACAGACAGATTGTTGAAATAAGATGGATGGGTTTATTATACATCCATATTTAGGTATAAATAGAACTGTATTGGGGGTGATTTCATTATATAGCTCATTTATTTCTTCAACAAATTTGTTGAATAGCAATATTAGGTAAGGCAATGTAAACTGATGTACCAAATAAGGCCAGGGCCACATGCTGATTTTGTGAGGTCTTTTTTGCTTATCTGTCTGATATCAGGAAAAGTATGCCCAGACCTTTATTTATTTTTTGCTAATCAGGGCTCATTAGTTTTGTATATTTAATGTGTGGCTCAAGACAATTCTTATTCTTCCAATGTACAGTAGGAAAAAAAAAAAGATTGGACCTTCTTGCCTTAAAGGCTTAATTTTTATTCATGAAAATAGTGTGTGACTTCAGGGTTCGGGGGGCCAGAATCTTTCTATGTTGTATCTACACCATCTGCTAGAGCTTTGAGTCCTCTGCGTTTATCCAAGATAGACGGAAAAAAAGTATTTGAGAAGGTGTACCTGTTTTTAACTGTCTTCAGTTCACATACTGTTGGAATTAACAAAGGATACAACCACACCTAACTGCGAGAAGGGTGAGAGATGTTTTTCCCTGTGGGGCAGCAACGTTTCAGTGATAACTTCACACTCTGGAAGGGGTCAGCTTCAACATTTGTAATAAGATACTGTGCTGGCATTGTGGAATTTTCAAAAGCAGATCACACTGGATCTTGTCTTCCAAGAAAATAACATTTGAGTGAATTTTCGCAAGACTTTTAATTCCTCATGTCAGGATCATTATTGATTCAGATGGTGTATAGGTGGTATTTCAGGATGCAAAGCCTGGTTTGGGGGATGTCCAAATTCACACTCTTACGTTCCCATCTTCTAATGACTTGACACAGGGACTCATGCTTGTTTATCCTAGAAGTTTCTACCATAGGGTAGAGCTCACACCAAATAATCAAGGAATTTGTATTTTACTAAACAGAATCTCTGTACCTACTGATCAATTGGAATCCAATTCCAATTCATGAAAAGCTGTGCTCCAAAACATAATTCCTTATAAATGAGAGCTTTTTATAAAAATAAGAGGTATCTATACTAAAATACTGATTTTTTAAGAAAATCTGAGTTTAATTGAAATAGGAATGCTAACAATAAATTATTAGAGTAGGTTAACATAGGAGGATAAGCAAAATAAAAAATCACTTAAAGAAAAGAGAACAATATGCTTAAAGCAGGCTAAAGCAACACTCTAACCAGAATGTTCTATCATATTGTTCCTATATGTGCATTCTAACTTGCAAAATTGTCTGGTTTCACATGACCCACTCCCAACTTGTTGGGTTTTTCTCTGAATGAAATGATTTTTTTTTTTTTCTGTGAAAATTCTCCCAAGTTTTAGGGGCAGAATTCTAGCCACTCCTTGACTTAGAGCAGAAAAGAGATGAATTCTAGTAATAAAAATAGTTCCTGTGTGTAAGCAACGTAAATATAAGGCAGAACCGGAGTGACTAACCTATAAGGTGTGTAGATGAAATTCCATCAGAGGAAAGAAAGTGCATGTAGTTCTGCAAAAGAAGAGAACTTTTAGCTAAGCCTTTTAGAAACATGTAAAATTAATTGAGTTCATCAAATGTAGAGAAAATAGGGCATTGCCATTTGGAAGCATATGATTTATTTAGCTAGTCAACCAACAAATATGTTGAGTGCTTCCATGCAAATGCAGCATGGAAAAAGGACTCTAAGAATGCGCAAGACAGTATCTGCTCCCATGGAGGTCACAGGTAAGAGCAACAGCAAAACAGAACCACAGGCATGCATGGGGCACCCACCGGTGCCTGGCAGCATGCTAATTGATTTATTTGAATTATCTCATTTGGCATTCATACACGTAAGGCACTTAGCTAGGTGCCTAGCACAGAAAGGATGTACAATAAGTGGAAGCTGTGATTTAAACACTAATTTTATGTGGAGGTTATTATCATTTCTGCCTTCAAAAATAAGGAAAATGAGGGATGATGAGGTTAAGGGGTAAGAGATGCCCAGGTTTGCAGGGATAGCTGTGTCACCTTCAGGAAAGAGAAGGGAACTTCAATAGGCTATGAGGGATGGGTAGAGTTTACAGATAATGACTTAAAAATACAAAACAAAGATTGAGAAATGTTTTGTCTGCATGATCCCAACTTCTCACTGGGTGTAGTCATGAACATACATCACAATTATATATAGATTAAATGTCAAGTCTAAAGTTTTTACATGAGTAAGTCCAGCCTTAAATACCATAAAGCACATGAGATAAACAAGACATTGAAGTATTGCAATACTGCAAATGTTTGCAAGGCCTGTGTTCATCGAGTTCCCATGCTCTTCACTCTGGGTGTGTATGTTTGATAACTGAAATACACCAGTTAAATTTTTACAGTCACTTTTTTAAGCATTGATAATAGCTTGAAACATTTCTCTCCCAATGTTCCATTTCAAGAAAGGTGGATCAGTTTTCGTCAAGGTGTGAGCAAACCACAGTGGGAACAAATGGAGTACTTGCAAGGCAAACACAGAGAAGTGTGTTCAACTTGATAGAATCACCCTTGCATATTTTTCTTCTACATTTCCTGTCTTTCCCTTAAGAAAGACAACACAGGACTTGCTGTTGTTTTCCTTTTCTAATGGGTGCTTCTGAGTCAGTGATGTAAAATAACAAGGATCCAAAGGATTCATGGACCAAGAAAAGGATTCCTGATAACTTCCGTGGACTATTTCCTTGGAGCTGTTGCCCCTCCCCCCAACCAGAAGTGTGATGGATTTGAACTAAAACATTCAAAAATTTTCTCCTCTGCCTCTACTGATACTGAAAGTAGCTCAGTTCTTTGAGGCTGACTTTTCTGCAGCTGTGGGCCCTGCAGCATGGCCACTTCCTCAGGAGAAATAAATTCAACATTTCCCTGAGTCACCACCATGGAACATCAGCCTCGTGGAAAGCTCTGTGCCAAACAAAAAGCACTCTGTCCTCACATTTGGGATGTGATGCACGTGTGATCAGCTCTCAGGGCACTTCAGAGCACAATAGCATATCTGAGCTTCTGGGGACACTGCAACAGAGAAATAAGTTAAATTCTCTTTAATGTGTTTAACTACTTGTCCTCATTTTCTAGGGCTGCCTGAGCCACAAATGGGGTGGTTCAGAAAACAGAACACAGTTCTAGAGGCTGGAAGTCAAAAATCAAAGTGTTGGTAGGGGTGGTTTCTTCTGAAGACCATGAAGAAAAGACTTCACTGGCTCCTCTCTCAGGCAGATAAATTACATGAGGGCAAGGTTCATGTCTATTGTGTTCATTCTCAAAGCTATAGCAACTCACACACAGTAGGACCTCAAATTTGATGGTGTGGTTATGTATATGACCATGGTTACATGCTTTTCTCCACCATTAAACTGGGAACTTTTCTAGAGCAAGAACTAGCTTCAATTCATTTTTCTATTTTTGGCACCTGGAACAGTGCCTGGAAGACAGGACATGACCACTACGTTTTCTTAAAATTTCTAAGGCTTTTGTTTATTGGAATGGTTGTTTAGTTTTGTCTATATGAAAGCCTGGGATAAAAATATGGAGCAAGGATGGATGTTGGTGATAATACAGTAGTCATTTCCTATCACTGCTATAACAAATTACTACACACATAGGGCTTACTATAACACAAATTTATTATTATATAGCTAAGGAGGTCAGAAGTCCAAAATGGGTCTTACTGGGCTAAAGTTAATATGTGGTTGGGCCTATGTTCTTGCTGGAGGCTCTAGAGGATGATTGATTCCTTGCCTTTCAGCTTCTATAAGTTGTCCACATTCCTTCCCTGGTGGCCTCTTATCCCATCTTCAAAGCCAAAACTTAGCATCCTCTAAATCTCTCTCCTTCTCTCCCTCTTCTCACACTCTACCTCTTCTTCCAAGGTCTCATTTGCTTCTCTTTTTAATCTGACTCTCCCACCTTCTTCTTATGAGGACCCTTGTGATTACATGGGGCCCACCCAGAAAACCAAGACAGTCTCCCCATTGAATTTAGTGCCCTTAGCTGCATCTGCAAAATCTCTTTAGCCATGTAAGTAACATTCACAGTTTGGGGGCAATAGGATATAGACATATTATGGGGAACCTAGTCATTATTCTGTCTACCCTAGGTACTCATTATCATTTTATAATAAATTAATTACCCCTTACAAACACGGGGCACTGGTTAAGACAGGACAAAGAGGAGCAATGACATTATCATGAAATATTACTACTGTAACGGGCAAGACTTGGTGACTTTGAAGTCTGGTTTAGATGGACAGCATAGACACAAGTGCCATTAGCTGAGATCAGGAATACATAAGGAATTGTCAGAAAAAATGATTTTTAGGCATTTTTAGTTTGAGATATAATGTAACATAAATTAATCTAGTACCAGAAACAAATACAACTATACTTGCAATATATGATAAAGTGCCATAAAATATTTCCTAAGGGTTGGGCATATATCCTTATAGAATATATTACATATTATAAGCAAATGTGGTTTAGATAATAATCAAACTGGAAAAAAGCAAGTGTAATACCTACTTTATCATAGTAGTAAATAGTAGATAGAATACATTAACACAAATGAAAAAGCTAACAAAGTTATAATATCTCTAAATGATATTTAGCTTGCAATATGATTAGAAATAGAAAATTTAATATAAATACATCATCAACACTTTCACTGACTATTTACAATGCCCCTTATTTTATGGCATCCAATATAAATGGGTACAGGTATTTAAAAATGCTTGGTGATCTGTTAAGTATAACGGTTATCTTACTTGGGCAGCACCTGTGGCTCTGTGAATAGGGTGCTGGCCCCATATACCAAGTGTGGTGGGTTCAAACCTGGCCCAGGCCAAACTGCAACAAAAAATAGCCAGGCATTGTGGTGGGCACCTATAGTCCCAGCCACTCGGGAAGCTGAGGCAAGAGAATTGCCTAAGCTTAAGAGCTGGAGGTTTCTGTGAGCTGTGATGCCATTGCACTCTACTGAGGCTGTCTCTAAAAAAAAAGAAAGAAAGAAAAAAAATGTTGGAGGAGGGGAGGGGAGGATGGGTGGAGGGAGGGTGATTGGAGGGATCACTTCTATGGTTTATCTTACAAGGGTACAAGTGACTCTTTCTAAGAGTAGAATATAAATGTCTTAGCACAATAACTAAGAAAATGACATAAAGGCTATGTTAACCAGTTTGATGAAAATATTTCAAATTGTATATGAAAACACCACACTGTACCCCATAATTGCATTAATGTCCACAGCTATCATTTAATAAAAAAAATAAATAAATATGTTACACAATAAATGTTCTGAAATACACATTTTGCTAGTTTCCAAAAAAGTTTCTACACCATTACAGTATTTAAAGATGGTAAGGTATCTTTACTATTTCAAAAACTAAACCAAGCTATTTACATTTTTTTACTTTTTGGCTGGAACTATACAACCCAGTATGCCACAAAGCAACAATGGTTAGCTCTTGAAACTAGATGCTTTGGGCATAACTAAGAAATTTGCCAAACTAACCAAAAAATATTAAGATGCCAGAGCAGAGTAACTTAGAGAAACTACTCAACAAGAATAGAAGTCTGCATGTAAACATTACTTCTCAAAAATTTACTATTAAATACATCATACATACCATGAAAAGTATAGAAAATGTAACCTGTAAATGGAGTTTACAGAAATACCATGTAACAACCACACAGATTATAAAACATACCTTTGTATTTTTCCCTCACTGCATGCTTTCTCTTGCCCCCCAGAGTAACCACTATCCTGACTTTGGTGATAACCATTCTCTTACTTTAATTCATAGTTTATCACCTATCTGTGTAGCCCCAAATAATATATGGTTTGATTTTGCCTGTTTTGAACTTTCTATATAAATGATAGAACACTCTAGAAAAAAAATGTCATCTTACCTTAGGTAAAACTATGTAATATTATATAATATGTTCCTAATACATTTACTTATATAAAGAAAATATAAGCAAGAACTGTGTTTTTTGCCAAAAAAAAAAAAAAGAGGCTGGAGGCACTGTGGGTCTCTACTTCATTTTTTCTAAAATCCACACTCTCCAGAGCTTTGACCATCACTGACATTATTGTAGATGGGTCCTGGTCCACAGCTCCAGCTCATTGCCCTTAAAGATGCTGTACTCTCTTGTGTTCAGCTGAGGTCCAGGCATTTCTCACAGGCACCTCCTATTCAAAACCCAAAGCTAATTATTCTCCTCCTACATAGTATTTTAAAAGCTCTTCTTGTTGTCTTGTGCCTATAAAATAAAGACCAATCCTTTAAACTATGCCACATATAGCCTTTTAGAATCCAGCCCCAAATACTTGTCATTTTTATTTTTTATCTTCCCCTGTTGTGCTGTTACTAACCTGCTTCTGACTCAGTACAGACACTATGCCTTTTGTAATGAGCTGAATTTTATCCCTCCCCCCCTCACACAATTCATATACTGAAGCCCTATCCCCCAGTATGACTGTATTTGAAGATAAGGTCTTTAAGGAGGTAATTAAGGTTAAATGAGGTCATAAGGGTGGGGCCCTAATCCTATATGACTGGTGTCCATATAGGAAGAAAGAGAGACACCAGGAATACACACACACTCACAGGAAAGTCCATACAAGGACTCGGTGACAAGATAGCCATCTTTAAGCCGGAAAGAGAGGCCTCACCAGAAACCCACCTGGTCTGTGCCTCCCAAACTATGAGAAAATAAATTTCTGTTGTTTAAACTTCCTAGTCTGTGGTATTTCGTTATGGCAGCCTGACAGGCTAATATACCTTTAGGACACAATTTCCTCTTCACTTGGAATGTATTTTTTAACTTTGTCTCATCATGGACTTTTGTCAACTTTGAAAACACAGCTCAGTGGCTGCTTCCTCTTCCCAATTGACTTTAGGGACAGTCAGTTTTCTTCTGTGGTAGGCAGCCTCTAAAACAACCTCCAATCATTCCTACCGCTTGGTATCCATACCTTCATGTAATCCCCTTTCCTTGACTGTGGACTGGACCTATCAACTCACTATTAATGAATAAAATCTGCCGACATGATAGGATTTCACTTTTGACAGTAGGGTACAAAAGGACTGTGACTTCTGCCTCGTCCTTCCCCTCTTGATCTTCTCCTTGCTCCTTCTGAGAGCAGACAGCTGCCGGGTTGAGAACTCATGTGACAAAGAACCGAAAGTGGCCCCTGCCAACAACCAGTGAGGAACTGAGGCCTTTTAAGTCCAATAGTTTATGAAAAACTAAACACAACCCGCAACGACATGAGTGAGCTTGGAAGTAGGTCTTCCTCCTAATTGGGATTTAAAATATCTGCAATGTCATATGTTGAAATCTTATATCCTAACACCTCAAATTGTGACTGTATTTGGAAACAGGCTTATTAACTAGGTGACTGAGTTAAAATGAAGTTATTAGGATGAGGTCTTATCCATTAAGACAGGTGTTCTCATATGAAGAGGACATTTGGACATAAACCCATAATACAGAGGAAAGACCACGTGAAGACACAGGAGAAAGCAGCCATCTACAACCCAAATCAAAAGGCCTTAAAAGAAACTAGTTCTTCAAATGCCTTGATCTAGGACTTCTAGACTCCAGAACCGTGTGAAAACAAATTTCTGTTGTTTAAGCCATCTGGTCTGTGGTATGTGGTTATAGCATCCCTACTAGACTAACACACCAACTGACACCTTGATTGCAGTCTTGTGAGGGACTCTGAACCAGAGGGCCTGTAGCATGTTCTAGATTAAGCAGGAAATGAGGTGGCAAATATAAAACATTTCTGGGAAAATGCCTCAAGAGATTTCACAAGCTGGGGGCCAGTATCTCTAAGGCTTTGGCAATTTTCTTGTAATTTCTATTCTAACTCTAGGTATTTGTTTTGAGATTGACTTTGAATTCATAATTTTCTCTTCTCTGGGGAAGAGGCCTCCAAATTCTGTAAGCTTCAATCTTTACAGAACCTATCTATTCTTCTTACCTGGATTTATCAAAGCACTGCAAAGGACTGCACCTTTCATATCAGATTCTTTGATAATAATATTTTTGCTTCTAGTTATGTATATAATAAATTTTCATACACCTGTACCACATTGGCCAATGCCAGCATCACTGTCTAATTCATTTTCATGTCCTGGTGGTCAGAAAGTTGCCAGGTGTTCAGTCAGAATTTTATGTTTTGATGTATTAGGTAACAGAATGGGTTAATTTAAATGACAATAGAACTTCCATAGTTGACCACCTTCCTTAATTTTCACAGACCAGACATGTACCACATGTAGGTATCAGTAAAGTAGGCCTAGTTCCTATGTTCACCCCCTCTGTATGTTGACCAGCTTGTTATAGTCCTTCAAGTGCTCAGCTTACAGAGATTGTACTGTAATTCCTTCATGTGATTTGATTTAATGGATAAAATAAGGGCGTTAGTATTAACTGTGTACTTGCATTAGCCCTGATGTTCTCCGGAGAGAACAGTATTTGAGGAATACCACAGAGGCTAGGAAACAAGAGTTCTCAGCAGAACTACATTCATCTTCATGCTGTAAGACAACTGCAGAAGGGTCTCCACACCTGATTTTTCAGCTCCACTGCCCCTGATTAGTACGGAGAGTTTAAGGTGGAAGCTTGGGTCTGACCATGGACCACACCAGGGTCACTACTTAGGCTTTACCCACAAATATCAATACTTATCAATAGCTAACATTTTGATCTCCCATCTGCCTCCGCTGTTTATTTTTCATAGCTTTTAATGGGGAGGAGCATTTTTAGTTATTCTCCTTAAAGCAAAACAATTCCTTCTCAAAAAATAGGATGTTAAGGTCAGATGTGGTGGTTCACCTAGCAGGCTGAGAAGTGAGGCAGGCGGATAGCTTGGGCTCAGAGTTTAGGACTAGCCTGAGCAAGAGCAAGACCTGGTCTCTACTAAAAATAGAAAAACTAGTCAGGCATCATGGCAGGCACCTGTAGTCCCAGCTACTAGGGAGCCTGAGGCCAGAGAATCACTTGAACCCAAGAGTCTGAGGTTGCTATGAGCTATGATGATGCCATGGCACTCTACCCAGGCTAACAGAGTGAGACTTTGTCCAAAAATAAAAAAGAAAGAAAGAAAAGGGATGCTATACATCAATGCTTGCATAGGCCAGGAAATTCTTAGTCTGAGAGTTCCAGAGAAAGATTTGTCCAGATTTGAACTGGTTTCAAGAAGATAAAAACAAAACCAACAACAATAATAAAAAAAAAAAAAACCCCAAAAAAAACTCCAGGGTTAAGAGGTGACTTCTGAATAATAGCAAAGCAAATAGTTAAGGCAGTTAAAAAAAAAAAAAAAAGACAGAAAGAAAGGCCTCCAAGATTTAGGTCCAAAGAAGAGAGGATGAAGGAGTAGCCCAGAGGGAGATGGGGCAATGAGAAAGTCAAGAGAAATCAGTGGGTGGACAGAAGAACAGAATGGAGGGCCTGCAGGATCTTGGAAGAAGGAATGAAAGGAAGCAGATGAAGATTATAGAGCCCAGCTGAATGGCCAAGCCCCGGAGGGTCAAGAGAGAGGGAAAGAGGAGGCAGTAAGTGTAGTCAAAGAAAAGCCTAGAAAAACAAGAAGAAAGCTTTGAGGGATGTCCTTTGTCAAGAGAGGGAATGTGAATTTATTTGCTGTGCGAATGATTTTTGAGGCTCATCTGATTCCTTTTACAATTTTAATTTAGAATTTCTCTAAATAGCTCTACAACAGGCTCATGAGCTAGGAGCGATTAGAAATCAAAAACAAAACAAAACCATTGCAAAGGAGTGGGAGTTCTCATAACCCTAATCAGAAAGGCCTGGGTTGTATTTCCAAATCTCATCCCTGGAGACCATGAGACGTTTTAATGACAGCGTTTCCATAAAAGCCTGATAGAATGCAAACACCAACCAGACAGAAAACTGTTTTCAAATCCAAGCCTCCTTTGAAATTTAAAATTATATTCTACCATGATGGTTCGTATAAGTCTTAATGCAAGAAAACAAACTAAAATGAAGCAGCAGAGGGGATATTTGAAAAGAAGCATGGTAGGAAAAGAAAAAAAGCCAGAGTTTGACTCTGTATTTTCATAAAATAGATCAGTTCTCTGAGGTGCATGAGAGCTGGGCCAAGTGGCTTGAGCCTTGGAGACTCATGTTAAAGAAACTACCTGGAAAAACAGCACACTGTATTCAGTGATCAGGACAGTTGTATATACTCAGTTCCCCCATCTATGAGAAGTGCCCAAACTCTACCCTCAGTGGTATTAATGGTATTAAACCCCAGAAAACTCATTGCCATTGATAATGGCCAATGGCTTTGGCAGTTTATGCAGTGACAAACATTGGCTTTAACAGCAGAGCCTCCCCTGGATATCGCTGCAAAATTTTGTGTCTGGGAGATGTTTGTGTTCACATGAAAATAACTGTAAGCAGACCAGTTTATGATAAACATCTCTCCAGAAAAAGCATCTCTTAAGCATCTCTCATCTTCTTAAAAAAGCACTGACAAAATGAAATTAAGGACAACGGCTCATTGTGTTGAAAATTATCTGGAAGCACTTTAAAACTGCCCTAAGAAATCATTTCATTTGGATTATATCACTGTTTAACACTCTTATAAAGCCATATTGGGCAGGTCCATCATTAATAAAGCCTACTAGATTGAGAACCATCTCAACAGATGTGAAACAACTGCATAAATTTAATTTAACTTGACCAGTACGTTTATATTTATACCCCACCTTCATCCAGAAAGGATTTCAGGCAGCTGAGCTAGTAGGAAGGTTGGAAGATATAAGTACTCATGAGAGCCTCAGATTAATATCTAGACCATATTATGTGTCCAGATAGTTTTTAATTATCAACGCATTAATCTAAGGTTGTAAAGGACTTTTAAACTGCAGTGAAACCTCACCTAGCTTCAAACCTGCATTTTCAGTAAGTTATTTTGTCTGGAAGGCCTACACAATAAATCTATTGTTCCTTTAAAAAAAAAGTGGGGGTGGGGAGAAAAAAAGCAACCTGCTGGTGTTGTACTGTTCCTCTTATCACCTGATCATTCAGCAGCCTGCTCAGGATCATATGTGGGAAAGTGGGTGTGTGAGATTGAACCCTATATGCAGCAAAGGAATTTCTTGGAAAAACACCCATCTTAACTAAGAGGCTATTAAAAAACAAAAGAGAAATTCTGCTATGACAATGAAATTGGGCTTTTGTTCCATATGTTTCAAATCTAATGTTTGAAATTAAGAAAATTCAAAACAGACCATCTGGGTGGATGTTTTCATGCTCCATTTTTGTGACAACAGGCTGCTTAATTAAAATTAATAAAGGACTTTGACAATAACAAGGCAAGAGTGCTATCTTTAAGACACTACTCAACTATCTCATTGTTTGGGGATTAAAGGGTGACAAAGATATATTTTCTGCTGAATTACTTCAATGTTCCATAAACATTGTGGGGAAAAGAACAGTCACACAGTTCTCTAAATATATCAATATGAATGGAGGCCTCAAGTACAGAACCAAAAACTGATCTCTCTATTGAGGTCTAATCTCAACACTGGAACAGACTCATTATGAAATCCTGCTAACTGAAGTCACCCTGGTCTACACCCAGATTTCACCTGCAAGACGTGAAGGGGTCAAACATCATACAGTTGAAGAATATTCATTGAATATCTGTCAACAGTGGTGCGAGTTAAGAGTATTTATAGATGTGACAAACAATTGATCAGATGTCCCTGGACATTTAGAAGTCGCTCTTAAATATTTTGTACTAAATCTGTTGAAGCTGATTAAATCAGAAGCTCATTTTACTGCTACCCCTTAATCTCTCTTGGACAATTTCACAGCCATCACTGCACTGAGAAGAAAAATGAGTAGGTATGATCTCAATAGTATGTGAATAACTATGACAAGCACCATACTTCCTACGGGGTTTATTCCTATCTTACATGATTTAAGTTTTAGATTTTACAATACAGTAGAACCTCCACAGTTGACCACCTCCGTACATTGACCTAGTTGACCTAATTTTCATAGACTGGACACCTAACACATGTACATATCAGTACAGTAGGCCTACTTCCTTATGTTGACCCCCTCTGTATGCTGACCAATTTGTTGTAATCCCTTGGGTGGCCAATTTACAGAGATTCTACTATATTTTGGAGTGATGAAGCAAATTGTATGATGTTTGTTCATTTATTCCTAGTAATCAAGACCCAGATTTGGTAACAAGAAGAAAGATTACAGGACATTTTTCCTTGAAGAAGATGAATTTTCTTTCTTAACTCTTTGCTAGAAGGATTATTTCAGAAATAATAGGAAGGTTACTATTGGTTACTTGACCTCCAAGTTATTTAAATGTTACACCTGTCTGTTGAGCCTTCTAGGGAAAGTACAGGGTGACCCAAAGACATGGCCAACACATACAGAATATTCTGTGAGTATTTTGTAAAATTTTGTAAATACAGGTACATTTAGGTACAATTTCCCATTTTCCCTAGGTATAGCAACTTCATGGATGACTTTTGGGACACCTTGCATTTAATTTCATTTTGTAGTGTGGGTTCTTTGCACACACCAGAAAGAGGAAGACAGGCCATTATGTCACATTTACATGGCAGTTGAGATATTTCAGGTTTATGCATATGATCAAAAGACGGAATCAAACTACAGTTGATTATTGTAGTTGATTAACTTACAATTATGTCCATCTCTCAATTTCCTAGGCCCCTTAAAAGATTCTTCCCTATTTGCCCTTTAAAAATAGCCAATAAGAGGACTCTTTTGATGTAGAAACACTAGATTTCCTCTACTCACTGTTTCCCTCCCTGACTTCCAATCACTTAGAAGGCTTTTGATTACCTCAAAGGTCATATGGGCTTATCACATTACACATTTCGTAACTCCATAGACTTTCCTCTTTCTGCCAATAAACCATAAGTTCTTTGCATACAGAAACTGTGATGTACACACACTTGCATCCCCAGAGATTCACAGAGTACCTGGTACAGAGAAGAAGCAGATGATTTTGTCATTATTATCATCATCATTATTGTACCTAAATAGGAGAAGGTGCTTCCTATTTCTTTCATTTGACAATTACATATAATACACCATACATTTTTATGCACTTTACAAATACTGTCCTCATTTTATCCCCATGAGGTGGCTACTACTATTAGCACAGTTTTTCAGATACGACCCTGAGGCATATAAAGGTTAAGTAGCTTCCCCAAGATCACACAACCAATAATACCAGAACCAGGGGTTGGCTGGACTCTTAAAGACTTTGCTTTGCCATTTATAAGCATGTTGTGCTCCACATCACTTGTTTTAGACCTTGCACAAACAATCATCACATTACTATGATAGGTTTATTGGTCTCCCCTAAGACTTCAAGTTTCTAAAGATCAGAAACTGTATTTTTTATTTGCAAAATCATGGGCTTAGGAGCCAGAGAGGTCTGGATCTAAATTCTGGCTCATATGCTTCTTCTTCAAGGGATTAGTAGCCTGGTCTTCCTTTTCAAAACTACCATTCCACTTACTTAGCCAGGCAGCTTGAATGGAATTAATCCTATTCTCAGTTACACTCCAGGGGGTTGGTTGGTTTAAACTAACATTCAGAGCCCAATTTTTGTGTTTTCTGATTGGTTCAAGGATGGCCACATGATCCCATTTGAACCAATGAGGCCCAGGACATAGTCTGTAAGGGTTTCTGGAATAGGACATCTTTGCTTTTCTGAGAGAACTATCAGGCAACACTGTAGCTTTCAAATAAAGTCTTTTTATTTCCCTTACAAATGTTAATTTGGGTTTCTGTTATTTGTAATCAATAGAATTAAGAAAAGTGTTCCATTGACATCAACATATGCTATGAACCACTATGTCAGAATGGGTAACAGAGGCCCAACTCAATGGCTGAATGGTTTATTCTCTCACATGAAAAATATCTAGAGGTTTTGAAAATAAATATGGAGAATCCTCAAAGAACTCAAATTATACCTCCCATTTGATCCTGCAGTTCCATTACCAGGTATCTACCCAGAAGAAAAAAATAATCCTTTTATCATAAGGACATTGGCACTAGAGTGTTTATCACAGTTCAATTTACAATCACCAAAACGTGGAAACAACCTAAATGCCCACCAACCCAGGAATGGATTCACAACCTGTGGTATATGTATACCATGGAATACTATTCAGCTATTTTAAAAGATGGAGACTTTACATCTTTTGTATTAATCTGGATGGAGTTGAAACACATTCTTCTTAGTAAAGCATAACAAGAATGGAAAAGCAAGAATCCAATCTACTCAATTCTAATATGAAGCCAGTAGACAATCGGATATACACCCACATAAGAGAAAAACTCAAGTCAATTCAAGATCGGTGCAGGGGAACAAGGGAGTGGGGAGGCAGATGGGGGGTTGTGGTGTATGGCGGGACACAATTATAAGAGAGACCTTACCTAACAAATGCAAACGGTGTAACCTAATTCTTTATACCCTTAATGAACCTGAAACAATAAAAAATATATGTATCTAGAGGTAACAGTCAGGGTTGGAATAGGGTCCACAAAATCATCTAGGGCCAGGAGTCTTCTTTATTTTATATCACAATTGGGTGCTGTCTGCAAAGTAACTTCATGGTCCAAGATGATTGTTTCTACACCTGCTTTCAAACAGCAGAAAGGAAATCAAATCAAAGGAAGAAGAGCTTGCCCTCTTCCTTTCTATTTCTATTACTTCTTACACCTCACTAGCCAGATATAGACATATAGCCCCACCTACCTACATAGGAGTTTCAGAAATACAGTTTTTCAGGTTAGCCATTGACCATGGTTTCATTTTCTTTTTTTTTTTGCAATTTTTGGCCGAGGCCAGGATTGAACCCACCACCTCTGTTATATGGGGCTGGCACCCTACTCCTTTGAACCACAGGCACCACCCTTTTTTTTTTTTTTTTTTGAGACAGAGTTTCACTTTGTCACCCTTGGTAGAGTGCTGTGGTGTCACAGCTCACAGCAACCTCAAACTCTTGGACTTAAGTGATCATCTTGCCTCAGTTTTTCATTTTTAGTAGAGACAAGGTCTTGCATTTGTTCAGGCTGGTCTCGAACTCATGAGCTCAGACAATCCACCCACCTCCACTTCCCAGAGCGCTTAGGATTACAGGTGTGAGCCACCATGCCCTGCCTCCATGGTTCCATTTCTAAGCAAGAAGGGAGAGTATTTATTGAGAAGCAAGTAGCAGACTCTATCCTTCTAGCTCCCCAAACCTGTATGTGTCTATACTCATTCCTATGCCTGAAACAAGGTTCATCCCTTGATTGCATATAGCTCAAGCCCAGAATTGCTGGCTGTGCATTTCTCTCAATAGGGTTCAGCTGTAGCTGTGGTAAGAACAAAAGGCAAGTTATTACCCCCATTAGACCAAATATAAAATGTTAGTGAAAAGCAATAAAAAAAAAATTGTGTTTTGGGGTCAGAACAGAGGAAGGAAGAAATATGCAGCTGTTACAGTTCCCCAACAACAACCCACTTCTGCAGGTGGAAAGCCTCACACCTATGACAGGATTACAGCAAAGAGACGGTTTCTTGCTGACCCAGCTGGTAGCCCGTGACTCTAATCCCAAGGAGGGTTTCCCTTCTTTGTCCACTGTCTTTCGCAGTCACATCTGATGTAGGCAATGGAGTGTATTTCCTTCCTTGGGGTTACCCAGCTGCATCAATCCCCTTCTAGATGGTATGGGTTTAGGGCCCTGGAGATTTATTCAAGGATTTTTATACTCATAAGCTATCTCAGGACTGGTTTGGGGTTTCTTTGACTATGTACTTCTCTTAAAAATTTAGTAGACTTCAATCCATGGGCTTTGGTAAGTGTCTATGCAACCACAGTTAAATATCTTATTTTGTTTTAAATCTTGAGATTTATTTCACCTATCAGCCTCTATGTTCCTTCCATTTTCACGTACTCATAAAAAGGGGAATTACCCAGAATCCAAACTTTGGTCTCAAGTGAGATGATAGCAACCTAAATCTTACCTTGCCTATGGCCCACCACCTTAGTGTGGCCATCTCCTGCTATGGATGATACCAGCTGAACTGCTTTGGACTGGGGTATAAAAACAGGTGACTTCCAACTCCACAAAACTCAATTTATTTGAACTTTAAAAGATATACCTTGCAGACTTTAGGTAGAGTACATCTACATGACTACCGTAATATTTCTCTTTATCTCTTCTATAGATTGGCTAACTCTAACCTGAGGTCATCTCTCACTTATTTAATGGGCAATACACACCAGTATTGGATTTTTATCAAGGCTAAAGCAGTATGTCTACTTTCAGAAGAAAGTGGGAAATCAGATGTATCACTTGGGATTTTGCCCCAGAGCTTTCTTTTCCCATTTTTCCCATAAATCTACACCTGCCTCTGCTACAGTCCTTTCTAGCTGCCTCCAGCACATAGTGTATCGAGTCGTCTGGAAACCAGACTCAGAATTTCCTTTTCTACACGTAAACTTCTGTGGACAGCATCCAGTTATGAGTGGGTTTGGTAAAGCTGGTGGAAAAGGAGGAGTAGATGCATTGACAATGAATTACTTGTTCTGTCACTTAACCCAAAGAGGGTGTTCTTGAATCAACTTGATAAAGAGCTACACAGAGTTCCTCACTGGCTTTATGGTCCAGACCTCTGCTGTCCAACGCAGCAGCCACGAATTAGCCATGTGTAACCAGTGAGCACTTGAACCTGACTTGTTGAAATTGCAATATGATGACAGTGTTAAACATACATCATAAAGACTTAGCACCCTTCTGTGGTTCATCTTACAAGGGTACAAGTGAATCTTTCTATGAGTAGAATATGAACGTTTTAACACAATAACTAAGAAAATTACATGAAGGCTATGTTAACCAGTTTGATGGAAGTGTCTTGGATTGTGTGTGAAAACACCACACTGTACCCCCAAAGTGCATTAATGTACACAGTTACTATTCAATTAAAAAAAAAAAGACTTAGCACCAAAAAAAGGTAAAATAATTTGATTATTTTTTATTATTTTCATGTGAGAGATTTGATGAAGCTGTGAATTCAGCTTACATTGTGATTCAGCGACCCACTGGATTCATCTCTTCCACTGAGATTTGGCTGCTAGAGAAGAGATTCTCTGAGGGCACTCATTGAAACACTTTTAACCATGACTTAAACAGAGAATTTAAAGCTTTGCACCTGACATTTTAAAAATATATGTATATTATAAACTCTTTAATACAGTTACAAGAGGTCAACACTTTCTCACTTCCTCAGAGTCATTCCGAAGCTATGCTTTTCATGTCTCGTAACTACCATGTGGTTCACCAAAGCTTTGCCTTTAAGAGATAAAAACAAAAACAAAACTTCTCTGCTCTGCAGAAATAGCTCTTGGTTTTTGTGCCCTGATAAAAAATAAATGCTTGGGTAAAGGACACCAGTAATGTGCCCAAATGAGCTAAGGTTTTAAAAAGGTTATTTGGAAAATTATTTTTATAGACAAAAGGTGTCAAGATACTGTCAATTTAAAATATGTAAGGAGTGTGGAAATTAGGGGAATCCCCCAACGACTCTGTGCAAGTTGTGCAGGCTCTGAGCTCAGCTTCCTGTAAAGCAAAAGGGGTTGGTCTGGGTGACTGCCAAGACTCCCTGCAGCTCTATCTTTGAACTATAACATTTAAGTTACATTCTTCAGGTGTACGTCTGCGTTTGTGTATGTGTGTGCGTGTGCACATGCTCTTTAACAAATTTCCTACAATACTCCAAAATAATAAAGAATTGCTCACATTTGGGTTCTGTCTTTGAAGTCTTAACATACTCCAGAACACACCAACTGTCTATTCTTAGTCATAATATAGCTGTAAATAGAACCACTGCTGAAGTCTTATCATTCAGAGGATCTGCTGGGAGAAAGAAACGGAAAGGCATTGAAATGCTAGAAAAAGATAACTTATTCATTCAATTCCTGGTCAATTCCAGAGTGAAATTCCTGGGAGTATCCCATTCTCATCATCTTCCATGATTTTAGCACCTTCTATTACCTGAGATACTATCTGGTGCTTCTTTTTTTTTCTCTCTCTCTCTAGCTATACTTACTCAAATGTAATTTCAAAAATGTAAATCATCCCCCGAAGGCCTGGGATTATAACATTGTCATTCTCCTCTCCTCCTCTCCCTCCTCTTCATCCTCCTCTTCCTCCTCCTCCTCCTTCTTCTTCTTCAGCTTCTTGACAGAGTCTCACTCTGTTGCCCTAGGTAAAGTGCCGTGGCATCACAGCTCACAGCAACCTCAAACTCCTAGGCTCAAGAGATCCTCTTGCCTCAGCCTCCAGAGAGTAGCTAGGACTACAGGCACCTGCCACAATGCCTGGCTAGTTTTTCTATTTTGTAGCAGAGATGGGGTTTCACTCTTACTCAGGCCGATCTCAAATTCCTGAGCTTAAGTGATCCACCCTCCTAGACCTCCCAGAGGGCTAGGGTTACAGATGTGAGCCACTGCACCCAGAAAATGGTAGAGTTGCTGGTGCTGGTTGTTTTAGCTTTAGCCATTATGGAGAGCTACCAACTGCAACATCTTCTGCAGTCAGAATCCACATCTCAATCTGATTGCATCCTTGATAAGTTGCAAAAGTCATCAAGTCATCTTAGGTATCCGTTTTCTGGAATAATAGCTGTGTGCTTTTGACAGGAGACAGAAGAAAAAAAGAAAACTATTCCTTTCTACTTATGTCCCACTCAAAACATCTGGGACTGGAAAAAGTTTGTTTGAAGACCATACCTATATTCTTATCAGGCTGAATGAGCCAGGCAAGGTGTAAATCACAGCCAATACTCTGATTTCCTCTTCATTCATCAAGTAGAAAGAGAATCATTATAAAAAGTAGGATATTGACTGAACTAAGACTACTCTAACTCTTGGATAAAACACCTTTGGAGTTTGAGAGCCAAGAAAAGGTCAAGTTTTGCTTTATTCATCATCAGAAAAGTCACTTTTGTGAAGCCATTCGGAGGGGGCCCAAGAATTTTCATTTCTAACAAGCTTGTAGGTGTTGCCAGTACAGCTGGTCTAGGGAACCTCACTTTGAGATTTATCTCCTTAGATATTATCACAAAGGAGAATGTGAGTGCTTAAATTGATCAGTTCAATTTCTGTAGCTGAAATGTCTTTGGGGACAAGAGGATCAATTTGCAAGAAAACTCTAGAATAGACCTCTAACCTATCTATCTCCTAGCTCTCCTGTTTTCAGGGTTGGTGGGTGTTGATAAGATTGAGATGCAGGAGATATTGTTTCAAACTATTATAAATAGGTACAACTTGTATCGCCCTTTTGGAGGAAATGGACTTGAAATCAGATTCTCCTCAGCAATCTCCATTGAAATAGAACCAGAAACCCTACCTGATTTTATTCTAACTCCCACACTGACAGAAATCTGAGTTTTGTTTCTCTTCCCAATAGTGATATCAAAGAGTTGCCAGCAGAAACCCCTCAAGGATTCTGCTAGTGACATTAATTAGACTAAGTCATAATACCAAGGTGACATCAGGCAGAGCCCAGGAGAAAAGCATCTCTGATTTACAAAAATGTGACAGTGATTCAGTTGTACTTCCTGAATGCCCACCATCTTCCTAGCACATTATAGTATACTAATGCATCCCATGCACGGTCTTATGTAGATCAGGTCCTTAATAAACTCTGAATGAATGAGTGATTGAATGAATGAATGTAAAAATTTAGTAGCACAATATCTACTATGTGGTTTCACACAAGCCCAGTGAGCTTGCTGGGTTGAAGTCTATCCCTTAAAAATACTTGCCTCAACTTCTGGTTTTTAATTTATTTTTTTATTATATCATAACTGTGTACATTCATGGGGTACAATGTGATGATTTGATATGCAATGTGGAATGCTTAAATCAGACTGATGAACAGACCCATCACTTCACTTATTTATTTTTTGTGATAAGACATTTATAATATACTCTTAGTTATTTTCAAAAGTACCCTTGCATTATGAGATCCCACCAAATGCTCTCCCTTCACTTGCCCTCCCCTGTCTCCTCCCCTCCCCCTCCTCTCCTTCTTTCTGGACTATATTCATGTTTTATCATTCGTATAAATGTGTAAGTGATTATATACTGGTTTCATAATAGCACTGAGTACATCAGATACTTTTATTTACATTCTTAAGATACTTTACTAAGAAGAATATGTTCCAGCTCCATCCTGGTAAACATAAGAGATGTAAAGTCTTCAACTTTTTATGGCTGCATAGTATTCCATGGTGTACATATACTACAATTTGTTAATCCCTTAATTGGTTGATGGATATTTGGGCTACTTCCATGACTTTGTAATTATGAATTGGGCTAGAATAAACATTCTGGTGCAAATGTCTTTTTCTTAAAGTGATTTTTGGTCATTTGGGTAGAAGCCTAGTAATAGAATTGCTGGATCAAATGGTAGGTCAACTTTTAGTTCTTTGAGAAGTTTCCATACTTCTTTCCAAAAAGGCTGAATCCCACCAGCAGTGTAGAATTGTTTCCTTTTCTCCACATCCATGCCAATATCTGCAGTTTGGGGATTTTGTGATGTGGGCCAATCTTACTGGAGTTAGGTGATATCTCAAAGTGGTTCTGATTTGCATTTCTCTGATGATTAAGGATGATGAGCATTTTCATGTGTTTGTAGGCCATGAGCTTGTCATCTTCAGAGAAGTTTCTGTTCAAGTCTCTTGACCACAAAGAAATGGGGTTGTTTGTTCTTTTCTTATTGATTAATTTGAGTTCTCTGTAGAGCCTAGGTATCAGATGTTTGTCAGAATCATAACCTGCAAAAATCTTCTCTCATTCTGAAGGCTAGCTGTTTGCTTTATTTGCAGTGCCCTTAGCTGTGCAGAAGCTTTTTAGTTTGATCAGATCCCAGTAATATACTTTTGGTGATGCTTCAATTGCTGGAGGGAGGAATCCTCCTCATTTCCCAGGCCAATATCTTTAAGAATTTTCCCTGCACTCTCTTATTTTTATAGTTTCATCCAGTGATAATCAATTTTTGTTAGTGGTAAAAGGTGAGGATTTAGTTACAGTCCTCTACAGGTCACTAGCCAATTCTCCCAGCACCATTAGTTAAATAAAAAATCTTTTCTCCAATGTGTGTTTTTATTAGGCTTACCAAAGATCAAATGACAATATGTGGCTGGGTTCACCTCTAGATTCTCTATTCTGTTCCATATATCTATATCTCTATTTTTGTGCCAGTACCATGCTGTTTTGATCACTATAGACTTGTAGCATTACCAGATGTCTGATAACATGATGCCTCCTGATTTGTTTTTATTTCTAAGTAATGTATTGGCTATTTGAGGTTTTTTCTGATTCCATATAAAACAAAGTACTACTTTTTTCAGGTTCTTTAAAGTATGACATTGGTGCTTTGATAGGAATTGCATTAAATCCGTAGTGTGGACATTTTAACAATGTCAATTCTTCCCAACCATGAGCATAGTTTGTTTTTCCATTTGTTAACATCTTCTGCTATTTCCTTTCTCAGGGTTTCATAATTCTCATTATAGAGATCTTTCATGTCCTTTGTTAGATAAATTCCCAAGTATTTCATCTTCTTTGACACTACTACAAAAGGAATAGAGTCCTGGACTATATTTTCAGCTTGACTATTATTAGCATATATAAAAGCTACTGATTTGTAAGTATTGATTTTGTATCCTGACAGACTGCTATGTTCCTTGATCACTTCTAAGAGTTTTGTAGTTGAGTCCCTGGTGTTTTCCGGGCATAAAATCATGTCATCTGCAAAGAGTGAGAGTTCAATCTCCTTTGACCCTATTTGAATGCCCTTGAACCCCTTCTCTTGCCTGACTGCGATGGCTAGGACTTCCATTACTATATTGAACAGCAGTGGTGACAATGGTTATCCTTGTCTAATTCCAGATCTGAGTAGAAATGTTTTTAATTTTACACCATTTAATATGATATTGGCTGTAGATGGTTTCTATCAGTTTAAGAAATGTCCCATCTAAGCCAATTTTCTTAAGTTTTCTAATCATGAAAGGATGCTGGATATTATCAAAAGCTTTTTCTTCATCAATTGATAGAATCATATGGTTTTTGTTTTTTATTTTATTTATGTGGTATATTATATTTATAGATTTACATATGTTGAACCAACGTAGTAACCCTGGGATAAAACCAACTTGATCATGGTGTATAATATCTTTGATATGTCATTGAATTCTGTTTCTAGGATCTTACTGAATATTTTGGCATCAATATTCATTAATGATACTGGTCTATAGTTTTATTTCTTTGTTGGGTCCTTTCCTGGTTTGAGGATCAAGGTGATATCTGCTTCAGAGAATATGTTGGAGAGTATTCCTTCTTTTTCTGGAAAAGGTTATGTAATATAGGTACTAGTTTTGGAAAAGATTATATTAGTTTCTTTTTGAAGGTTTGATAGAATTCTGATGTGAGGCCATCTGTCCCGGATTTTTCTTTTGGGGATATTTTGTATAGTTGATGCTATTTCAGTGCTTGATATAGGTCTATTCAATATTTCTAATTCTTTCTGGTTGAGTCTAGGAAGGTGGTATACTTCCAGGTATTGATCCATTTCCACCAGATTTTCATATTTCTGAGAATAGAATTTTTCACAGTAATAATTGAGGACTTTTTGAATTTCTGTGGTATCTATTGTTATTTCTCCTTTATTGTTTCTAATTGAAGTTATTAGAGATTTTACTTTTCTGTTTCTGGTTAGGGTAGCTAAAGTTTTGTCAATTTTATTAATCTTTTAAAAGAACTAACTTTTTGTTTCATTGATCTTTTGAATGGCCCTTTTGTTTTTAATTTCATTTAATTCTGCTTTAATTCTGGTTATTTCTTTTCTTCTGTTGGGTTTGGGGTTGAATTGTTCTTTCTTCTTTTCCAATTGCTTGAAATGGTCCATTAGATTATTGACTTTCTCTGCACTTCCTGTTTTCTTGATGAAGGCTTCTAATGCAATAAATTTCATGCTGAGAGAGTTCTTCCACTGGTTCCATCCTATGAGTATTTTCTGCAATTTGGCAATTAAAACTGGTACAGTGAGATTGGATTGGGGGCCCTAGGAAGTGGAGTTAACCAGCCCTTTACCAATGAGCTGGAGCTTGTGATTATGGCTTTTCCTCTACACTCTTACCAAAGTCCCTTTCAGAGCTGCAGCCAGAGACTCTGAGCACCTGGTTGGTGAGACAGCTCAAGCTGGCTTTATCTTAAAGTCAGCCACCTCTACCCAATCCTAAAGGAATCAAAGTGTTAGGCAGAAATCTCAGGGAGAAAGATACAAGCAATTGTGGTGCCCTGCCCCCCACCAGTGAAAGGTGGAGGAGGAGAATCAGTCTTTCCCCTCTACAAAACAACTACTGCTCAACCTCAGAGGGTCCCCAGGTGGACAGTCTAGGTTAAGTTCTAATCAGATTTTCTAGGGAAGTATAATCACTACTCAACAGGCAGAGTTCAAAGGGTCTCCAGCAGCCATATAGTAGAAATCCACAGGAACTTCCATCCCCTTCAGTGAGCAACCCAGACAGAAAAGTTCACCCACTAAAGTCGGAACAGGGGCATCAGCCTCTATACCCACCATGTACCATCAAGGTGCATCTCTCTCTCTTTCCCACCATCCCTCTCTTCCCTAAGCTGCCTGCTTCCACTCAAGTCACTGTTTTCTACACTGTTGTCCAGTGGCCCATGCAATGCCCAGGCCTCTGAAGAAATTGCCAAATACTCTGAGCTGGGCAGGAGGTAGATAGCCAGGAGAGGGGAAGGGTGGGCTGGAAGTTCAGCATTGCAGGGAAAACATTTGTTCAATTTTATGCTGGGCAGGATGATGCCTAGGATCACAAGTGGGCACTTCCAGGAGAAGGAGGCCCAGTGTTTGGTGGCTCTCTTCTATGGGGTAAAATGAGAGGTCTTCTGTTCCATGCTCACTTGTAGAGGGCCCACAGTGAGCCTATTGCTTGGGGGTGGGGTCTCTTGCCCTCTTGGTGATTGGCTTGGTACCTGGAATTTGTTTCCTTGGATCCTCTTTCTTGGAGTCTCAGCTTGCCTCAGTAGAAATGATGTGCACTTGTCTATCTCTTTCTTAGCTCAGCTCCCTACCTTCAGCTTCACTAAGTCTACTTCTGTCCAGTATCTCTCCCTCTGGCAAAAGCTGCCTCTAGTCAGCCATCTTCCTTCTTTTCACCTTTTGTGCCTTATATCAGCATCAGTGCTTTGTGAAGAAGATATAAATTGTGATATTTCCTTGGCTCACAGAAATTCTTCCAGTAGCTACCTCCAATTCATTTAGTGCATTTCAGTCTTCTTAATCAGAGTGAGCAAGATCAGTCAGACTATTCCATTTTCCTAGTCACAGTGATGAGTCCAAGAGATGGTCAGGTGACCCAAGCAGGACCAGTAAGATTCTTCCCTGGGATATTTTAAACTGAAATTTAAAAAGAGATTTTGCTTTTACTGTTCTTATCGCATTGCTTTTAGGCAGGTACTAGCTAGGCAAACAGATATGATAGACAGGAGTTAAAAGGAGAAAGCCTGAGGTAAGAGATAAGAAGGTAAACATTTGTGATTGTGTTTAAAAACCTTCCCAAGCTTCTCTTTTGACTTTTCAAGAATGGCCATTCTGACTGGGGTAAATTGATTTCTCATTATGGTTTTAATTTGCATCCTTGATGTTAGTGATTTTAAGCATTTTTTTCATGTTTGGTGGCCATTTGTATATATTCTTTTGAAAAATGTCCATTTATGTCATTTGCCCACTTTTTAATGAGGTTATTTTGTTGTTTTTTCCTCTAGATTTTCTAGTTTATGCATACAGGTATCTATAATAGCCTCAGATGATCTTTCATATTTCTGTAGTATCAGTTATAATGTCTTCATTTTCATTTCTGATTAAACTTATTCATATCCTCTCTCTTCTTGGTTCATCTAGGTAGTGGTCTGTCAATTTTGTTTATTTTTTCAAATAATAAACTTTTCATTTCATTGATCCTTTCTATTGTATTTTGGTTTCAATTTTGTTTAGTTCTGCTCTGATCTTTGTTATTTCCTTTCTTCTGTTAATTTTGCATTTGGTTTCTTCTTGTTTTTCTAGTTCCTCAAAGTATGATATTAGGTTGTTAATTTTTTATCTTTACGTCCTCTTGAGGTAGGCATTTAATGCTATAAACCTCCATTTTAGCATGCTTTTTCTATATACTGGATGTTTTTACAACTTCTGTCACTGTTACCACTCATTTAAAAAAATTTTTAATTTCCATCATGATTTCATTATGGATTATCCCCAAAATCATTCAGGAGCAGGCTGTTGAATTTCCATGTATCTGTCTAGATTTGTGAGTTCCTCTTGGCACAGATATCATTATGCCGTGATCTGAGAAGATACTAGATATTATTTTAATTTGTTAAAATGTATTAAGACTTGTTTTGTGGCCAGTGATACAGCCTGTTTTAGGAAATGTTCCATGTACTAATGAGAATAATTTATATTCTGTAGTTTGGGGGTAGAATTTTTGTAAATGTAAGCTTCATTTGTTCTATAGTCTAGTTTAAGTCAAGTGTTTCCTTGTTGATTTTCTGCCTTGATGATCTGAGGCTTCTAAAAGCCTAAAGACTAACAGCTAACAGTTGGCAAGTTGTGAAATTGAATATTGCATCTCTCTAAGTACAGGGCATGTTTGGAGAGACCATGAGTGAACGTTTAGGGTTAGCAAAGGATTCATATATAATTATATTATAGTGGGAGAATAAGCTGAGGGTAGGTTGATTCCAAAGACAGGTTGGAATCAGATTGAAGAAATGGATATGAGGCTAAGGGGTTGTACTAAATCTTGAGACAACAGGAATAAAGATTTTTGAGTAAGGGGGTGACACGATTGCAGTGTGTTTGAAAGATTTATTTGATGTCTGTTTACAATGGAGACTAGAAGGAGCAGAGACAGAAGGAAGAAAAAACAATTGAGCAGCTGGTTTGGGCTTATGGTGATGGGGTCTAATTAAGTGGTCAAGCCAAGAATGGCCAGAAAGAGAGACATGAGAGAAACCCCTTCAGGTAGGAATCAATGGGATTTGATTACTAATTTAATATAGGTGGAGAAAGGCAGATTGTAAAGAGTGAGGCTAAGTCAGGCATCCTCAAACTATGGCCCACAGGCCACATGCGGCCTGCCTAGGATATTTATCTGGCCCACCAGATGTTTTTGCTGCTACTGCCTGTCCTGCTTAGCAACCAGCTCGTCCCAGGGCCTGCAGTCTGACCCTCCAATGGTCTGAGGGACAGTGAACTGGCTCCCTGTTTAAAAAGTTTGAGGACCCCTGGGCTAAGTGATAAAAGAATGGTGCTACCATAAACAGAAACAAGGACCTCAGAAGGACGATGTAGTTTGAGAGATGTCAGTGGAAAGAGCAGATGTATGTCAGTCACATAAGCGGGATTAGAAGTAACATCACTGAAAGTCAATATGTAGTTCTAGGTCAGGAAGGATTCCAGGCAAAAATAATGATTTGGGATTTATCCCAAATATCCCAATGATTTGGCAATTAAAATCCTGAGAGTCCATGAGTTTCTAAAGAAAGACAAAGAGGAACAGTGTCATAGACACTATTGGGTTCTAACACCCTTGGCCTACCTTGACCTTTCCAACCAAAAATTCCATGTGATTCAGCTATACCTTCATACCCTTTCCCCCTTCAGCATGTGCTTCCCTCAAAATTCATTCAAGATCTAGAGGGCAGATCCTGATTGGTCTTAGCCAACAGAGGTCATTCTCATCTCTATTATGAATGTGCATGAGACCCAAAACTAGGCAAGGAAGTTGAGGGGTCTGCTGGGAAATTCCTAAGGAGATATGATGAGAGATGGTGTCCTGTATCCTTCTGGATGTTTCTCTATCTCTGTCATGACATGAAACTTGGATCTGCTCTGCCATCCTGGGCCTCTGGGAGTCAGGGCCTATTGGGCAAAATCATGCTGTGATACAACCAAGAATCACACCTTGGGAGATTGTTCAGATTTGGAGACAGAGGAGGTTTGGTAGAGTAGAGACAGAGTGAGCTAGACCCAAGTGGAAACATTCGGAGACAAGAATCTTTTCTGACCAGCTTATACAAGGAGCAGCTCTCCACAGGATTCCCGAGGTGATTCTAGGGTCAGTAAAAGTTGCTTCTGAACTATTAAACACATTCTCTTTTTTACAAGTAACAGTCATATGGACTTGGGCAAGTCATTCCTACAGCAGCCTCAATACAACTATTATTCGGATTCACCCTGTCAGTGTGAAAATATGGATTGAAATGGACTTTGCTACTTGAAATTAAGTGTGATCACACTTAGCAGTCCAGGGAAGCACTCCAATTCCAACCTCAATTATGAAAGGCTTTGAGCCACAGGGAGTGAGAAGAAGTATTCAGAGAAAAGAGAAGAGATTCTTTCTCTGGGATTTTCCGTGTTTGCAACTCGAATCCCACGTGAATGTTCTTTCTCTTCCGTGAGTCTTTCTTTCCATGTTCAGCATCCTCTTCTCACTTCTCCTTCACAGTTATCTCTCCCTTGGAGAGAGTCTCTGGACCCTTTGGTGACAGTAACATGTAACTTCACAAGCTGTTGGAATTAACTAAAACTTACTCTTTCCCAATAAATCTCCCCAGTGCCGACACACAGCAGCTGCGAATTCCCAGCATGGGCCCGGCTAAGTTCCTGAATCTTATTCATCATTGCTCCCGAAGACTCATCGGACACTGACACCGAGACAATTCAAAAGGAGAGTTTTGAGCCTCTAAGCTTGACTCTTTGCTTAACCTGCCTTGAAGATCTGGCACTTTGATTTCCCAGAAGTTTGCACTGGGTTTGCTTGGAGAAAAAGGGAAACAGGCAAGAGACAAGAGTTCAGAAAATGGGGATTAAATACAAACATGGCTAGCTATTAGGCAAGAGTCAGGGCCAGGAAATGTAAATAAAATCACCAAGGGCTGCTTAGGCAGTGGCTCATTAGAAACAAGGGTAATACTTGGTTGTAAAGTGTGGGCACAGACATCTTTCCTATTTAATGCGATTGTGCTAGTTTACTTATTTTTCCAGCCTTCATTTCATTCAATGGGAGCTGTGGGGGGTGGGGGGGACTGGGATAGAGGGGGTACGAAGAGTGGCGATCCAGTGCTCAAAGTATTTACTGGCTAAAGATGCCTTACATTTCTGCCAAGATCGTGTTTATTGGTTAAAAATATACTACATTGCGTTGTTGCAAAACTAAATCCATCCCCAGCCCCCACGAGACAGGGTGATTGGGTTTCAGGATGAGGTGCCAGCAGTGCTTTCGGGGACATTAATGTGCCAGCTGCTCCTCCAGCGTTCACTTTATTTCCAGTCCCCGGGCTGGTTTTACACTTTGTTTTTGTATAAGGAAATCGGGATTAGAGGGCCTTTTGTTAGTGACAGAGAGGGAGAGGAGAATCTCCTTTGAGCTCCATAGCAGGGGCAGCCTACGCAGTGAGACTCAAAGCTTTGATTTACTTCTCACTCACTACCGTTTTCAAAAAGAAAAGATCCCCTGTGTCAGGCTGCGCTGCCAGAAGCTTGTAAGGCAATGGATTTGGAGACTGGGATTTCCAGTGTGCAATCTGCAGTCACCAAACCAGGCTTACCTTTGGAGCTCCACGCCGGTTTAACACCCACGACCTGGCAAGACGCATTTGTAGAAAGGAACACCTCACTCTCACACCATGAAAGGCATTAGGCCTGGTGGTCCCTGTCTGAGGGCTGACCAGACCAAGTACATTCCTACTTGATTGTTTTGAATAAGTTATTTTTATTCATTGGGAAGTGCCGAACTGCTGCAAGTCTCCAAAGTCCCCCCTCCCTAGCCAGCTTGTCTGAGTGCAGTGGCCTGCTGGAACCACTCTCCCCAGATTCTCCTGCTCCTCCTCTAAAGGAAAGAGGGCTGGCCTCCTTTTCTGAGCAACCTCTCTTATAGCAGCAACTCACCCTCCCCGGCCAAACTCACACACGCATGCACATGCATGTACCCATACAATGCATTTTGGGGGGGGGGGGTGTTTAAGATTGGGATAAACTTACTAAACAAAATTCCCCCAATGAACACTTCCCTCTTTTACTTTTAAGGACAGAAAAAGACAAAATAATAAAAAAGAGCCTCCCATAGCCTCCCCTCCAGACCCCCCTCACAGCCCAGGATCAAAACACTCATTCTAAGGACGGAGCAGGGGTGGAAAAGTTCAGGAAAATTAGGCCTTGTCTATTCACTGGCTCGGTGAGGAACTATTGTTTCTCAGCAGCTGTTCTTCTCGCTTCCTGGGAAGCTGGGTTGCAAGTAGGCTGGGGAATGAGTGTGACACTGGGAGGCAGGGGGTGGGCGGTGGGGGGAACAGCCAATATTTTTTGCACCTCAAGAAAGATGGCTTTGTTTCTCGACACAGAGCAGAGATCCTGTTTCTGGGTACTGTTATCAGAAACTCGTTTTGACCGAACACAATTGGATAATAAATGTGTGTGTGTGCATGAGTGAATCTCAGTGGGGGGAAGGATAGACGAGAAAGCAGGGGATAAAGTCACAATCTACTCAACCTCTAATCCGGGATTCTTTTTTTTAAGGGTAGAAAAAGCTGAAAAATTTCAGCCAAATGAAAAGCAGTAAAGTGGTTGGACTAAGAGAAGACTGCAATGGAAAATATGTAAAAAGAGAAGTTAAACCAGCCGGCTTATTTAATTCAGTCTCCCCTTCCCTTCTTTTCTTCATTTTTTTTTTCCTTCAGCTTAAACGAGGGGAAAAATACACAGTGTAAATAGCCAGGGTTTTTCCTACTATTTAGCCCTAAGCAAATTCTTCACAGGACTTAGTTTAGTGAATCTCTGGGGATTGGGTGTGAACTTGACACTTAACCCCTTGGTCACAGGTCACTTCCTGTTGTAAGTAAAAGCTCCTACTATTCCAAGGGTCCCCCGTAACCAGGATGAGGGCGAGGGATGGGGGATGGGAGAAAAATTCAATAACTACTCATGTCTAACATTATTTTATTACAGGACTATTTTTCCTCCCATACACAGGAATGAAATGTCAAGCTCTATTCTGAAGTTCAGGAGTGAATTAATATATTTCTAGTTTATTAATTGATTCATGCATTCAATAAACATCATTTAAGCATTGTTAGTATACTAGGCATTGTGCTAAGTATTGAGGGGGAAAAAAGATAATTAAAATATATTCCCTGCCTTGTATATGCTCAAATAGGAAAGATTTTAGAGTCTAGACCCATAATAACAGCAATTATACTAAGTACAATAAGAGAAAGGAATATGAAAAAAACATAATTCTGCTTAGGGAGGGCAAGGAAGGTTTCCAGGAGGTAGTTATATTGGAACCGAGTTTTTTGAGCTAAGTAGAAACACAACAGAAGGCCAAGGAGAGGAACAGTGCTCCAGGGAGAGGAATTTGCCCTAGAAAAGCCGTGCTTTCAGCTTGGGTCAGTGGGGCTGTCTGCACTGTTCTACCCTGATGAGGGTTCTGGAAACTTGGTACAAACAACTGAGTGGGATGGGACAGAATTTGGCTCATGAAGTTTAGAGTTTGAAGCCCAGGAGCCCCCAAAGGCAGCATCTAGTGATACAAATATACTTAAACTCAGTGGAAGATAACGCCCACATATTACCCTACAGGCACCACATATAAGGGCAGAAACCAGCAGTAGGGTCACAGAGATTGCAGGCAGTGGTTCTGGGGCTGTGAGGTGGGAGAGCTTAGAGAGATGGCCTTGCACAGAGGGATAGGAAACTTTTATTAAAAATTATTAGAAGTGGGCCTCAGGGCCCACCTGGGGTGGGGCACTGAAGTGTTAAAGGCACAGAATGGGTTCAGGCAGGCATGGAAGTGCACTTAGTGGTTGTAAAGGCTTTCTGTAGTTACATATTGATTTTCATACAAACTAGAAAAACATATGTATCTAGCACATTAAATCCACAACTACACAGATACAAAACTTGCTTAAGACAAAACTAACACAGCACCATGATGAGCTGACCTTTAAAATTAATGAGATGATACTGAGAGTGGTGCTGCCCAGACACAGCAGAAATGGAGGAGACGGTCTATGAGTGAGTGAGATTTGAAACTGTTGACCTGAGGAGTCCTGGTGCTTCCCCACGTGGCCCTATGTGGCATGACTTGGCCCGTCCTCTTGGGAATTAGAAGATATAAACTCTGCTTTCAAAGATGGTTTATCCATATGTCTGTCACTCATACTCAATTTAAAAAAATGTCTAGATATATTTTAAAACATCTCTAAAACTCAATAAAAACTTGCTGGAGAAATGAATGAATGAGTGAATATCTTCACTCACATAAAACATGTCTCTTTCACTTTATTAAAAGTGTTCCCTGTGGTTAAAATCTATCACATTGGTATCCATGGTCATCGTACTCTCATGTAACCAAGGACAGAATCTGTGAGAAATTTAACTGCGGCAGTGTTGTTCTTTGGTATCAGGAAGAAATACAGAGAGGCACTTTCTCCAGCCAATGCTTTCATTTTGCTGCGTCTTCCTATGTAAGATGTTATTTTTGTATGTCAAAGTGGTTAACTGTGCTGACAAATAACCACAAATTACAATTGTATAAGATAATAAAAAAGTGTTTCTCAATCACCAAAACCCAGTGCAGTTTTCATAGTTGGACAGCTCTCTTGGCTACCTCAATGACTCATGAATCAAACATTCTTCCATCTTGTGATGCCGCCATTTTTTAAATGTGGCTTCTAAGGTCACTAGAGAATATAGGAAAATTATGGGAAAACACATCAGATGCACATCCAATTTTAGATACAAGTGCCAATCAAAATATCTACATATATAATATTGGTCAGAAGTGGTCACATGACACCCCCTCCCCCAATAGATGTTAACGGGCTAGGAAATACAGCCTCTGGCTGGGCTGCCACTTTCTTTAAGAGGAAAGCGGAGCTCACACCTGTGGTGGACAGCTAACCTTTCCCAGCAATTCCACGTATTATTCAGAATGGCATTGTGGTGATGGAGTTGATATGGCTTGTCAAGTGATAACATAAATCAGGGGATCTTAACCTTTTAAGTTTCATGAATCTGACAAAAATACATGGATCCTATTCCTAGGAAAACACATAAGCATAAGCACAGTTTTCATGGAATTTCATAGATTCTCTAAAGCACATCTATTAAAATCATTAGAAAGGCATAGACCTCTATCTTTGGCATAGTTGAGATTATTTATTGCAAAAATTTATCTTGAATCATCCTATAAATCACGAACTACGGGCCAACTTACATTGCATTTTTTAATCTGCTATGTTGGGGTCCAATATTTTTCATTAATTGTTGGAATTAAAAAAATCTAGAATATCAATTCGTCACCCACCTTTCAGATGCCAGTTTTTCACTGAGCAGAAATTCTTATCCCTAATAATGTAAAAGACTTTTTGTTGGTACATGTATTATGCCTTCCATTCGCCACACTCCATTCCATTTCACATGACAAGCAGAGTGACGTCTAACAATTCACTTTTTGTCAACTCATTCCTTTCTAGAAAGTTTTCAGCAGATGAAAGACCAAAATCCGTAACATGGTCTACAAGCCTGTGAATAAACTGACTCTCTCTGCTTCTCACATAGTTTGCTCCTGCCCCACTGGTGTTTCTGTCCTTTCTTACTGACATGGGAAGAAGGGACAGAAGATCTTGAATTGCCTTCCCTTTGTTCCTTATGTGGTTAACTGCCATCTTCTTTCAAATCTTAGCTCAACTATCATTTCCTCACAGAAACCTTGACAGAGACATAAAATAAATCAGATCTCCTATCCATTCTTAGAGATTTCCAAATTTCACCTGGTTTGTGTCATGGTTTGTAACAAAATGTTTGGCTGATTATTTGATTTTCCTGCGTCACTCTCCCTAGTGGTAAATTCCACAGGGCAGAAAATTCGAACACCTAGTGCCAGAACTTAACACTTGGCTTAGGGTATGGAACATAGTGGGCAGTTAGTATTTTCTTGAACAGATGAATGAATGAATGTTGTCTATGCTTTATAGTACACCATATCTTATGGTGCGAGGGGAAAGCTAAGTGATTGAGAGTATTGAAACCAAATAACTCCACCCTGAGAAGTGATTAGAATAGCCAATCAGGGTCATGATTTGTTATGATTTTAAGGAACTTCACAGTTAGGCAATGACTTTTAGTTTACTACATCTGCTGTTCAATAACTTCCAAACCAATAGGAGAAACAAATAGTAAAAAGTGTGTTCATCATTATTTTATATTAGCACAAGAAGGGCTCCCTGATGAAGTTAGAATGGGGGAAAGAGACAGTCACCGAAAGAATATGTGCTATACCAACAGTGTACTATTAGACAAATCTAAGAAGGCTTCCTTGGGGAGAGAGTCCTTCAAACCCTATAATCTGGAAGCTTCTTCATGACGTTCCAATTTGAAACACATATACGCTGAGTATCAAGAAAAGATTTTGCCCACAAATCTTGCTCTTAATCTTTTCTGTTTTGTTGTCACAAGGGTAAAGCCCTGAATTATAAGAAAGGCTGCCAGGGCCTGGGTCAGGTTGGCATTTTAGTCCTCCAGCAGAGAACCACATGTGGGTATCTTACTTTCCTTGATACTGTCTCTCCAGGTGGGAGGATTTTACACTTTTATTGAACTTGGCCATGTGATTTCCTTTGGCAATTAACATGGGAGTGGAAGTGACGTGCCTACATTTGAGGGCCATGGTAAGGTTCTACTTGCTCTTTCTTCCCCGCTGACACCAGGCCCACCATACCCCCAGATGAAGCTCCTCTATCACCCTGGATCCCAAAGTAAAAGGGAGCAGTGACAGACCCACAACCGATTGAGTCAATGTGCAAGATGAGCAAAATATGAGCTTCTGCTTTTGTAAGGCACTGAGATTTGAGGGCCATCTGTTATCACAGCATAACCAAGCAAAAGATGACTGATACACTCCCCTTCACTCTGTATCTAATTGCACTCAAACTTTGAACTGTATACCTAATAAAAGAATGGTCCACTCTCATCTAAGTGGGTCAACTCTCATTTCTATCTAAGTGCAGAGCTTCAGGAAGAAACAAACGCAGTCATGAAAGAGAATGTCAAATTCTCAACCACTGAAGCACGCGGTCTAACTTCTGCATTCACTAACATGAAACGTGCTGAAGTCCACTCACATCGTAGTCCTCTGCTGGGTATGCCAAGAGGACTCTATTTTAGAGGAAAGCTAACAATAGATTCCCGTCAACGAAAAGGACATTTCCTTTTGTGGGAAGGAAAATAAATGGAATAAAAAAAAAAGACTTTATCCGCTGATTTATACTGAGTCAAGAATAGTCAAAGTTCATCATAATATCATCTTTAATAGTAACGTCTTCTCAAGAAATATAAGAGAAACTTGTTCAAGACAAAAACAGTTTTTTCAAACTGCAAAGGTTATGAAGTTGAGTTCATAAGTGGAGGTGAATTAAAATTGGCTAAGTTGTTTGTTTTTGCAGTTTGTCTATTTATTTGCTTGTTTGTTGACACAGAGTGTCACTGTGTTGCCTAAGCTAGACAACAGTGGCATCATCATAGCTCACTGGGACGTCAAACTCCTGGGCTCAAGCAATCCTTCTGTGTCAGCCTCCCAAGTATCTGGGACGACAGGCACCTGCCACCATACCTGGCTAATTTTTTGTATATTATGTGGAAATAGGATCTCACTATGTTGCACAAGCTGATCTTAAACTGCTGGCCTCAAGCAATTCTCCTGTCATGGCCTCCCAAAGTACTTGCATTACAAGTGTGACCCACCGCACCTGGTTCTTACGTATTCCTCCACCCCACTACTGCCTCCAAATTCCTCTATCTCTCTTTTTGTGTCTTTCTACTTGTCTTTGCCCAAAACCTACTCATGGCCATTTTGGAAGATCCAGAGATGATAGATATATGTATAAATATAATAAATATATTCTTTTATGTATATTTATCAAAATAGTTTTATATTTTCAAAGCCAAATGTAAATTAAGCACAAATTTCTTTCTTTTTTCTTTTTTTTGGGGGGGGCAAGACTGGGTTTGAACCTGCCATCTCTGGCATATGGGGCCCACGCCCTACCCTTTTGAGCCACAGGCACTGCCCAAGCATAAACTTATTTCTAAGAGTTCAGTTCATAGTGGTACAACAGTAAAAGAACTTGCTTAATCCACAAAATTTGAAGCTTAAAGTCTTTTAAAAACTACTTGGAAGATTGCTTGAGGCCAGGAGTTCAAGACCAGCCTGGGGAAAAATAGCAACACCTTACCTCTAAAAATATATATTTTTAAAATGGGCATGGTGGTATATGCCTATAGTCCTGGCTGCTTGGAAGGCGGAGACAGGAGGATCCTTTGAACCCAGGAGTTAAAGGTTACAGTGAGCTATGGTCATGCCACTACACTGTGGCCTAGGCAATATAGCAAGACCCTGTCCTTTAAGGAAAAAAAGACTTGAAATCCGGGAGGCTTTGACACTTACTTTTATTTGTTTGCAGTTTTGGGCTGGTGCTGGGTTTGACCCCGCCACCTCCAGTTATAGGTGGCCAGGGCCCTACTCCTTTGAGCCAAAGGCACCTCCCTTTTGACATTTACTTTTAAGTATACCAAAGCACATTTCAACTTTCCCCAGAGTTAGCTAGCCATGAACAGCAGAAATTCAACTTCATAAGTTTTCCTCGATGCCTGCTAGGACCATAAATTGTCTCTTCATGTACAGTTTGCAGTTTAAAAGTAAGGATTATCATACTGAAGGGCCTTTTCGTTATGAGCTTTCTGTTCCAAGGTCAATTCTAGTTAAATCCCCTTCCTCCCCCAATGTTCTTGAATTTGAATTGTGGTGCACATTACCAATGATGACTCTCTGTTTTCAGGTAATATTGCCCTTCACCTAAATGTGCTTAGTCTTTAAAATGTTCAATATAAAGTATATTTGCAAAGCTAGACTTACCATTTAATCACGAAGTCACTTTTGGGAAGCTGAGCGATGGTACACATTGCAGATGCATTTAAACCAGAAGTTGGAGAAGTTATATTTATGCCCCATGATGTCTGAATTTGCAAAGGCTTTCTGGTAATCTGAGGAATTATACTGAGTTACTCTCAGCAAATATTTTGCTTTATTTTTGTAGCTCCATTATAAAAGCCTCAGATAAAAAGTTAGTAACTTAGCTATTGCTAAAAGGGTTTTTTATATGTAATACTTTTGAAACCTAACAAAAAAAAAATGTAAACAGTTTACAATTTCATGACCATGAGTACAATGAACTAGTCTTTGTTCAGAGTCACTCTAGTCTAGTGTAGAGTGTTTATACTCAGATTGATCTGCATGAAAATTCAAAGCCAATTATGTATATACACAGAAGAGAGCTGATTTTCCACAATAGCTCTATGGTTTAAAACCATCAGAAAAAGGGGGGGGGGAGTATTGCAAAATGTGCTACTCCATAAATACTACAGTCCATCAATTAAACAATACATGAAGCATGTAATGATGATAATTCCTGGGTATGTCTACCAAGAAATAGGCAAGCTGGTTGTTAAGTTACTACATCATAAGAATAATAATTGTGTGGGTGCCTGGCTGGGTCATTCCCTCTCCCAGTGCAAACACTGAGGGAAAATGAAATGCAATTATTGAGCTGGCTCTTTTCTTGGAAGCCAGATATCAATGTCTTCGGATAACTGGGTTATAAAAATCACAAATACCCAGTGTGCGACTTTAGAGAATACCCAGTTACCGAAGTTTAGAACTAAGTGAAACTTGGAAGCATCTTGTAGTTCATTCCTTTCATTTTGATGGTGAGCAGGCTGGGGCCCAGAGAGCCAGAGTAAGTTGTTCACCATCAGAAATCTAGCAATAACAAATATATAGAAAGGACTTGGCCCTCATCTGTCAACTGCCAGCCCAGAGCTTTCCTCTCTGCCATGTGACTTGGAAATCAAACACTGTTTTCCAAAACCGAACCCAAGAGTAACAAGCATGGAATGTGAACCTTTCTATTAGGGTGCTCCATTACAGACTATCCCTTTGAAGTTTCAAATCCAGTAGCAATTTTTAAAAAATGATGTGCTGCAAGAGACCCTTAAAGTGTATCCTTTCTCCCCCTGTGCTACGTGGATAAAAGACTTGCTGTTCACGTATCAAGCTACCAATAATTGACAAGACCTTTGTAAATTATTCTGTACTCAGAGCAGACTTGCATCACTCCCACTCCTTCAGAATACTCCTTGAAGGCAAAAGGATTATATGGGAGGGAAAAAGAGAACGACATAGCTTAATAGTCAAATTTTTTCTAAGCCAAATGTGCTGACTTCATTCTACTTTTCCTTCTTTTTTTCTTTTGATGACTTTTTGTACATTCACATTCCTATTATAAACATCTGTATTAGACTGGAACTATTACTTGAATGTACATATATATGGATGTCATAGGACCATAAAATATAAACTGAGTCTTATAAATACTCTGAAAAGAATTCAGACATACAAAAAATTGCAATTAGGTTAAGTGGCTGCCTGATGACACTACAAACTCAACGCTGCCACACCTCCATACAATTTTTGCTTCCCATATACTGTTTGTGTTTTGGAAACTGCTTTCAGAGCAATGAGTTCATACAATCAAATTTAATGTTATCATCATGGCTATACTCCATGTTTCAGAAAACGCCTTCGCACCTTTATCACATATTTTTTTCCTCTAGATTTTCCCCAATTATATATTTCTATTAAAAAAATAAAATTTGTCTTATAAGGGCAACCATCTGTTGTTGCCCATGAAGATTGCTTGGAGAAAATAATAAGGTTCTGATAAATTATATAAAATATTTTAAAGAAAAATATTTAATATTTTAAATTAATACACAATAATTACACATACTTAGGGGGTATATCTAGTATTTTGATGCATGCATACAATGTATCATGATCAAATCGGGGAAACTAAGATAGCCATCACTTCCAACAGTTGTCATTTCTTTGTGTTATTTTAAAGAATATTCTTGCCATAGCTAATCAAATTTTCTTTGAATAACACAAAGAAATGATAAACGCTTGACTGAATCCAAATTTTTCATAACAAATATTTTAATAATTTTCATCTGCTCCATGCAACCACCATGTCAACACATCTCAATTTATTAATGACTGAAATACAAAAATTCAAATATGCACTATGTGTGTGCACAAATGTGGGGAGGGGTGGTTTTTAGTTCTGGTTTAATTATTCCCAGTTTATTCAATCTGCTCCATGGCAGCCACTCCAGACAATCTGCTCTAGAGTCCTTTGGGGACATCTGGAGAGGAGACAAGGCCCTTCTTCTCCCCTTTTGCCACTGGGCTAGCATCTCCTTACTGCTCTTAAGTAACCTGACTCAACAGAGCTGCAAACATCATAACCCCCTTGAATAGACTGCCCTTTAGAGCTTCTGTTGAGCAGTGGAAACATAGCTGTGAGCATCACATGATAAAGAATAGTTTCCTCTTTTCCTTAGAACTATACCCTTAAAAACTGAGAAAAAGAAAAGGGACCCAAGGAACTGGATCCAAATGCAAGTTGGTAGACAAAAGAGGTACTCCAGTGGTGTCCTGGTGTCACTCTGGCTGGGATTGAATTCTAGCTCTGAGCTTATTTTCCATACTCAGACAAGACCCATAAATTTTCTGTGCCTCAGTTTCTTCATCCATAAAATGGGAACCATCACCCCTGCATTATAGTTAGTGTGTCATCGTAATTAAAACAGTACTTGGCATGTGGTAAACACTCAGTCATTACAAATGATCATTTATTGAGAAGTTACAGCGTTTCCCAGTGCCCAGTTAATGTAACTCCCACTTCCTTTTAGAATTTTTACTGTGAATTTCTACTTTCCAAAAAAAAAAAAAAAATGAAATGAAATCTCAACTAGCTCTTTGAGGGTGGTGTTTTCTTTCTTTAGTTAGCACAATTATTAGTTGATAGTACACACACATAAAGAACTTTGATTTTTTGTAATGGTAAATTTTACATTCTCAGAGACACATTAAAATTCCTTGAACATAAAAAGCAGAAGTTCAACTATTCTAAAACCAAGTGTACAGCCCTCAGTCGTTCCCACCACACCTGCATTCTATTCATTCTTCACTGTCAGCCAAGATAACTTACAGGCTAAGAGAAAAGACAGGACAGAAACCAGAGTTCATGACAACCTGCCCTGTCCAATTTCTAAGCCTGGGTACTGAGCTAAATATATCCATGTTCTATGGCAGTGAGGAGGATTATACACCCTGCCTTAGGAGCAGAATCATGACAGCGGTTGTGAAATGCTGTTGACCCTGTAGGAGCTTGAGACCTGTGCTAGGTGCTTCCTGAGTAGTCATAAAGAATGGAGGAGCTGTTTAAGGAAGGCAGTGGGGTGGAGTCGCTCCATTCTTCTGTAAATGAAAGGGCAGTGGTTTATTCTCCACCACTTTTGGTGGCTTTCTTCCAGCTGTCTCTGCTCAGGAACCTGAATCTAATTCCAAATATATTTTATTTGTATCACAACCCACCACAGGGACAACAGAAATTCATGCCCAGGAACTAATGCTAAATTGCAGCAATCTCCAAATTATCTACTCTGCTGGAAAGTCCACTTGAAGCCAGATTTCGAAAGGAAGTAGAATTTTGTAAGTTCCTACAATCCCTTTTTTGTATTACCAGAAAATAGCTTGTCTGTAAACTGTTAATAAGGAAAAAGTCTCACGGATTCATCTCCCTTAGGCAAGTAACATTACTGGTATTTCAACTCCATAAGCTATTCAATTGCAACGAATAAACTAAAATAATGATAGCAATAGTATTAAAACAACCACACACTATTGCATTATCAATGTCTTTCTTTCACATGACGCTATAAAAGAGCTTTCTTATATGCGAGATCTTTCCCTTCTTATCCCTGTCCCTACTTCCCACAAACTCTGATAAGAAATCACTCTCAATAACTCTGAGAAATGTCCAGTGGGATTATTTTGAAGGACATAATTGCAGCTACTGAGAAAGAGACTCAGTGTGTAATTGAAACTAAATTAGGATAAAATTGTTTTCAGAAGATTGATAATTGTACCTTGGGATTTAAAATAACCAAACTTAACACCTGTAACCTCACCCAGACCAAGGGCGGGTGCATTCCCATACATCTGCTCTAGTGTTTTAGTGTATCTTGGAGTATGGCCAATCAGTTTTGTTCTTCCTCCCACCTTGGCATACAATTATATTTATCTAAGACAGTTTATTATCTGCACATGACAGCATTTACAAGTGCTGAAAATTTCTACTGAGAAATTTAACCTGTATTCGTTTGTTGAAAAATACTGCCTCCTCCCCCGGGGAGTGTTTAATTGACTGCTTTCTCACCTAAATTGCTTTAACTCTTCATTGCCTTCTTTAATGCAGCCCAAATGAGATTGCTGGTGTTGCTTGTCAATAGCCACGTGCCCCTCTTCTTGCCAGGAACAAAATAGAATACATTTTTTAGCCTCTCTGTGGTTGGGTGATGCCTGTAACTGAACTCTTACCAACAGTATGTGGGCAAAGGTGATGGGTACCATTTTTAATCTTGGGCTATAAGAATCTTCCAGCTGTGATTGTTTCTTTTTCCCTAGCTGGTTTTACAGTAGGTGGTAGAGCCAATTAGATGGAAGAACCTGGTTCCCTGAATGACCAGGTGGAGCAGAATATATCATTCTACTTTGTTACTCCACAGAGGACTATGATATGAGCAAAAAATAAATCTTGGTTATGATACCATTGATGTATGGGTTTTTTTCAGTTACAATTTATTAGCATTATTTAGTTTATCAAATACAGTTACTTTCTTGCTTGCTTCTGTCTCTTCATTTCTATAGTTATCTTATATTTTATTCCTTTTTTATATGTTTTTCTGCAAAGAATTATTGCATGCCCAACCTATGCACTAGAAACATAGCATAACGCAATATAACTATGATCAAAGTAACCCAAATGACCAACCAACCACCTTACAATCTGAAAAGCTCAACAATTTAGGTCTACTAATCCTTTCAGAAAGATGTCAGCAAACTACAGTCTGTCCTGTTTGTGTAAATTAAGTGTTATGGGAGCATAGCCATGCAAATTCATTGACTCCATTGGCTCACCAAGCCTAAAATATTTACCACCTGTCCCTTTACAGAAAAGGTTTGTTGACTCTTATTCTAAAAGGTTTGGGAATGAATTCTCAAAGGAGATGACATATGAGGTGAGGTTTTGTGGAGTTCACTGTGGTAGAAGAGTCATTCTGTAGAGAGAGAATAATAGGCAAGCAAAAAGTGTCATTTTAAAGGTTACTCAGGCAGTACTAAGAAAGCAGAAGGGACCAAGATCACCAAGCATTACTGAGAATAAGCAAGTAGAAGAACAAGGGAGGAAAAGGTCTGAAAACAAGCGAACCTGTTAACCTCAGACCTTAGTTCTGTGTTGGTGCCATATTTTAATGAACAATATTATATCAACACCAAATAGCATCAAGTTTAGCTACAGATGAATGAGCTATAGAATGTCATCCATCATTTTCTAGCATAGCCCAGTAAGATTTCTTAGAGAATGATACATAGGGAAGTATAGTTCTGGGATGGACTTCACTCATCATTTCTGTAAAAACCCCTCTGCTGAGTAAGTTAAGAAGAGTTAAGTTGTAGCTTGCAAAAGAGAAAAATGTGAAGACCCCAATACCAAAATGGAAAACCATATGCTCATGTGTTCTTTCTCTCACTCAGCTTGGGCTGCCATAACAAAATATCTCAGACTGAGTGGCTTAACCAACAGACATTTATTTTCTTACTGTTTAGAGGCTGGAAGTCTGAGATCAGGGTCCCTGTGTGGTTGGTTTCTGGTGAGGGCTCTCTTCCAGCCTTGTAGACGGCCACCTTCTCACTGTGTCCTCACATGCACATGGCAGGGAGAGAGCAAGCTCGGGTATCTCTTCTTATAAGGGCTCTAATCCCCGCCTGAGGCCCCCTCATGACCTTATCTCAACTAAATCACCTCCCAAAAGCCCCACCAACAAATACAATCACACCAGAGCCAGGGCTTCAACATATATATTTTTAGGGGCGGGAGACGAAAAATTCAGTACAAAATACTCCTCAGGCAATACATACAAACCTCCTAACAACATAAAAACATTTATTCCTTATTTATTCATTCTCTGTATTTTTTGAATATCTATTATGCAACATGCACTCCTCTAAACTTGGGGGTGCAATAGTGGCCAAAACACACCCGGTTTCTTCTTTCACAGGGCTTACTCTTCAGTGGTGGGAGACAGACAATTAACATACAAACAACCAGGCAGGATGGTTTCAAAATTTCTAAAATTTAGTGGCATAAAGAAAGAGACTGGGCTTGTTTCAAACGAAGAATTCACACATGAGGAGGTAGTGTTTGAAGCCCCACTAGAATCATAGGGAGGAGACGGCCAGGCAGAGATTTGGGGATGGAGCACTCTAGGTGGAGGAAAGAGCAAGAGTAAAATTTTCAAAGCAGGAAAGATTTTGGCTCATTTGAGCAAGTGAAGCAAAGTCTATGAGGCTGCAATGGCATGAAGAGGTCAGAGAAGAGTGGAGGGTGAGGATGTTAGAGATGTGGTGAGGGGAGAGTCCTTTCACAGAGGCACCTGTAGACATGAACTTGATGCTCAGCCTCACTAGTCATAAAAAGGAGTACTTAATGGAATAATCTTTTTAAATTACAAAACTCACTTTAAAATGGTTTTTTTTTTTTTTTTTTTTTTTTAATTTGGTGTGGTTTGAGTAAAAGGTATCACTCCCAATGCTGGTCAAGCTGTATATTAGTATCAGTCTTGCAGAATGTTGACCATACCTTTTTCAAGACTTTGGAACATGCATGACCTTGATTCAGCAATTCCTATCCTATAATATCATTCTAAGATAATTGTAAGTGACTCCTTTCATTCAGTGATGCTCTTTGTAGTGTTACCTACTATAGGCTTTCCAATCATATTTTTAAAAATCAAAAATAAACATTCTAAAGGACAGACTCTTGCCATTGCTTTGAAGGCTTGCAAACTGCTGGATTTAATCCTACATAGACTAAGAAAACAGAGCAGAAGTTATAAACTGTGTCACTCCACAAGCTATAGACTGTGTGTCCCCAAAATTCATATGGTAAAATCCTAATCTTCAATGTGATGGTATTAGGAGGTGGGCCCTTTGGTAGGTGATGGCTGTAAGGACTCAGCTCTCATTAATGAGACTAGCTCCCCTATAAAAAAGACTCAGCAGAACCCCTCACCCCTTCTGCAACAAGGGGACATAGAGGACAAGAGGCAGCCATTTGTGAACCAAGATGTAAGCTCTCCCAAGACGCTGAACCTGCTGGTGCCTTGATCTTGGATTTCCCAGCCTCCAGAACTGTGAGAAATAAGTTTCTGTTGAGTATGAGTATAAGCCATTCACTCTATGATATTCTGTTACAGCAGCCCAAACAAACTAAGAGGAACATTAAAACATAATACTGTCAATACTGTAAATCTCATAAATTGAGTTTTATTACCTTATTTCATGCCAATTGAGACAATAAGGTATTAATAAACTGTAATAGATTTTTGCTTTGGGGTAAGATATACAAAGACACAAAAGAGCTTTATTCCAAAGGTAACAGTAAGCAAAACCTGGACAACATAAAAATCCTATTTTTCTGTGAGAATAGCAAGTAGTGTCAGATACAAGGAAGTTTTGATGAACTGAATTTCAGAGACAAGCAATCAGTCCCTTTGTAGGGTCAGAAAGAGAATATAAGTTCCCATACTTTGCGGGGTGGGGTGCACCTGGTTTGGATCTGGATGGATGAGAAGCCAGTTTGTTGAAGCTTGGGAGTGGAGGAGAAGTCAATCAACCCTTACTTGATAATGAATTCTGGCAGGGAAGATTAGAGCCAGATAAAGCCCCAGATGAAAAGTAAATTCCTCAGCATGACAGCACTCTCCTCTGCCTAAACCTCCAGATCATTATGAGAAAGAGACCGTACAGGAAAGGATGGGGAAAAAAGGACATCATCACATCATCTCCCACATTCTTATGATTCTAGAGAGGTGTCAGATTCGGATTCTGAGGTGAACCTACAACCTGATCTCCCCCCAGTTCAAATCTCAACATGGTCAAAAAGTCTGGAAAGGAGGTTCTCAGTGTGGTTAAATAACAAATTAATTCAATCACATTAAAGCTGTAAGTCAGTACAAGCAAATTAATTCAATCACATTAAAGCTGTAAGTCAGTACAAGCTCAACCCTCTTCTAAAAGTCAGCTCAATGACTAGTTCCTCCCCTTAACCAAAAGAGAAAAGTTACAATCTCTGGAAAATAAACGGGCAACAAACAGTGTCCTTCAGTCCTCACTGTTCTTTTATACACCATATACAAAATACCATAAAAAGTTATGAGACATGCGAAGAAACAGAAAAATTTAACTTTAAGAGAAAGTACAGTCTATAGAATCAAACCACAGATGATTCAGCTTTTGGAACTAACAACAATACTTTTCTTTTTCTTTTTTGAGCCAGAGTATCACTCTGTTTCCCTGAGTAGAGTGCCGTGGCATCATCATAGCTCACAGCAACCCCAAATTTTTGGGCTCAAGTGATCCTCTTGCCTCAGTCTCCTGAGAAGTTTGGACTATAGGTGTGTGCCACTATGCCCAGCTAATTTTTCTTTTCTTAGTAGAGACAGGGTCTCTCTCTTGCTTGGTCTGTTCTCAAACTCCTAAATTCAAGCAATCCTCCTGCCTTAGCCTCCCAGAATACTGGGATTACAGGTGTGAGTCACCATACCTAGTCTAGCAGACAAAGATTTGAAAACAACTATTCTAAGTAAAGTAGCTCAAGTATGGAAAAGCAAACATCCCATGTACTCAGAGCTATATTAAAACTAGTAGATGAACAGCTACAGACCCACACAAGAGAAAAACACATTTAAACTTAAGAAGAGGGAGTGGAAATGGGGGGATGGGGCTTGGCAAATTCCCACCTAACAGGTACAATGCCGATGTAATGGGCATATGGGACACTTCCTGGGTGAAAGACTTGGACTTTACCTTACAAATGCAAACAATGTAACCTAATCATATGTACCTTCATATTAATCTGAAATTAAAAATAAATAAATAATTTAGAAAGCTATCATAAACACATTGAAGAATGTACAGGGAAAAATATGGATATAAAGGATGAAGAGATGGGGTGTTTTTAGGCAAGAAATAGAAACACTAAAAAAGAGACAAATGGAGAATTATAGGGCTAAACACACACCATCACATAAAAAATATATTAAAGAGGCTTAAGAATAATAGATTAGCCATAAACAGGTACTGGTTAGATCTCTTGCTGTGGGGAGCAAAGTTGAATAATGGCCCAGGTATTCTTCTCTGGATTTCTCACAGCACTCACAGCAAGATGAAGCTGTCCTAGGCCACTCCAGCCAATGGCTGAGTGTGACAGCAGTTATTAATGCAAGTCCACTCCGTGGGCTGTTTGACTTCTCCAATGGGTGGCATTGGATTGGGGAACTCCCATCAGTCTAGTAAAATGACCTTTATGCCTGTGCAATAGTTCTAGACTTTTCACAGGTATTAATCATGGTCCCTCTTCTTTCTTCTTCTCCCTCATCTTTTATTTTTCAGACATTTTCACCATGGTATCTTTTGTTAAGTCCAATGTGGTCTTTGCGTATGCTTCTCAGTAACTCCAAACCAGCACAAGAAGGCTCTAGACTTTAACAGGAATCATCAATGGTTGTGAAATCGATTAGTAGAGATTTTCTATTCTGAATATCGATTAGCAGAGATTCTCTATTCTGAATATCAGAGAGAAAAATGATTGAAATGAAAAAATAGAACAGAGAGTACATCAATGTCCCAAGAATCAAATGAAATGGTCTAATGCAGCTAAAGTCTCAGGAGAGAAGAGAAAACGAAGAGATGGTAGTTGAGCAACTTTCAGATTTGATTAGAAATACCAAACCCAGGATCCAAAAAATTCAAAAGGTATCAAGCAGAATGAAAACAAGTGAAACAACACTGAGGCATATTATAGTCAATTTGCTGAAATACAGTGTAAAGTCCTACACACACACACACACAAGAGAAACAGTGGGAGAACAGTGGTGAATGTGTTCGCTGACTTTTCATCAAAAACTAAGCAGGCCAGAAGGCAATGGAACCGTATCCTTGCGATGCTGAAGAAGGGGAATTGTCGCCCTGCAGTTTTATACCCAGAAAATGTGTCCTTTAATTGTGGGGTTAAGACAAAGATGTTTTCAGATTGTTAAAGTTGAGGGAATGTATCGCTCCAAAACCCCAAGCTACAGAGGATGCTGAAAGACATTCTTTAGACTGAGCAAAGATCATGAAAGATAAAGGATCAGATCTACAAAAAACCCTAAAGGACATCAGAGAGGGTAAATGTGAAAATTTTAAAGTTTTCTTTTCTCCACTTATTTGGTGTCCAGTTAACTGTTTAAAGCAAAACTGATAGCAATATTTTGTAGGGTTTATAAGACATATAGAACTAAAATGTATGAAGGTCATGGCACTCAAGGCGGGAGGGAATGGATGAGCTATGTTGTTGTAGGAGCATTTCCTCCTATGTGAGATAATGTCCTGTTATTTCAGACTCCACAGTGAGATGTATATTACGATGCTACAGCAACCACTAGAAAAATAAAACAAAGAAGACTAAAAACACAAAAATAATAAACTCTAATGACTCTAAGCTCTTTTATCATGATCCGCAAGAAGCAATGTTTTGTATTGCTGCCCAGTACACAGTGCCCCACACTTCTCATACACACAAATGTATACATGGAAAAAAAAATTATTCAAAGCAGTACTTACAAAGTACAGTGACGATTTTCTATTCTATTTCATTCTTAACATCAGATGTGACCTGTTTTATCAATTTCGCTTTGGCAGAGATCACAATTTTCAACTGAACAAACAATTTCCAATAGCACTTATTATGTAGTGTATCATTTACCTCTTGTTTTTTTTAAATTCACTTTTAATACTTAATTTCTTTTCACCAGAAAATTGTATGCAATAAGATAAATTACCTTTTGTTTAGAACTGAGAAAACAGACTTGGAGAAATTAACCGTTCTTAAGACTATAGGCCAGTAAGTAGAAAAGGAAGGGTTTCAGTGGAGATAGAAATATAAGAAACACACCTGCCGGGTGGTGTCTGTGGCTCAAGGAGTAGGCCGCCGGCCCCATATGCCAGAGGTGACAGGTTCAAACCCAGCCCTGGCCAAAAACTGCAAAAAAAAAAGAAGAAGAAAGAAACACAACTGCCACCCTCCTAAGTGTTGTACTGCACCCTCTCCACCAAGGCCACTTAATTTGGGGACCTGGATGTCATGAATGGGTGCCTGTACCTATACACATTTTTCTTGGGATAAAAGATGAGTTGTCATCCCTCACCTGAAAAAAGCTAAAGCATCACAATACTACACTGTTCTGCCCTAATTTACTGCCCTGGTTTGTTTTTGGTTTTTTGGTTCCTTTGGGGGCATTTATGATGATTATTATTATTATTAAATCATAGCTGTGTACATTAATGCAGTCATGGGGTACAGTGTGCTGGTTTTATACACAATTTGAAATATTTTCGTCAAACTGGTTAACATAGCCTTCATGGTGTTTTCTTAGTTATTGTGTTAAGATATTTATATTCTACATTTAGAAAGATTCACATGTACCCTTGTAAGATGGACCATAGGTGTGGTCCTGTCAATCACCCTCCCTCCACCTGATGTAAAGAAATGTCTATTGTGGGTTAAAGGGGGAAAAAACAGCAAGAAATCACACAGTGTGTAATACATAATGCAATTTTGGCATAGTGCAATACATGAGACAAATAATTTTTCTAATCTAGAATATATGCCTGTTTCTTAAACACATTACCCCTATGTGGATTGCAATCGGTTTTAGTCAATTTCTTTTTGCTTGTCTGAAGTCTATAATTATTTTACATAGACTCATTTTAAAAGTAGATTTTGGATCAGAGAACTGTTGGAAAGTGAAGTTTACAGCAACTCAGTAGGTAAACAGTTATCTCTTCTCTAAGATGAATTTTCGTAAAGGAGGTCAAACTTTCCTCCTGTCTACCAGTATAGAGTGACTACTGCTATATTCAGGAATTTCAAAGAGGCTTTTTAAGGAATGCTGTGCTAATTTGTTTCTTCATACTGTACAACTATTATCTGTTCACATTATCTGAACAGATTGCAGAAAGCTCCAGTCACTTGACCACACCAGAACTCTAACCTGAGGACTTTGTACCCTATGCTTTCCCTGTATATGATATTGGTGGGTGGGTTATATCTGCAAAACATAATAAGAAACATTAATCCACCAAGGATGTTTTTCAGTTCTGGGATTCTATAAACCTATAATTGTAATCAAGAGCCCAGCCACCTGCTATTCTATATCTAAGCCGCAAGATAGGCACTTGTCTTAATTGCCCAGAAAAAGCCAAAGACAAGGGATCTTTGTTTCTTTGGTAGTCTGCCCTGAAGTTTTGCAAGATCTGATGTTCTTTGTCTCTCAGTGAAATTTAACCATATTCCTTTCAGTTTCTTGTCTATCAAAGAGGTAGAATAATCTAGTTTTCCTCAGGATAATCTTTTTTTCATATACTTGTATACTTGAAGGTAACTATTTATTCACTATTTAGCTTGTTGCTCTCTAGACCAAATAATATAATCTCCTTAATCTTTTCCCATCAATTTGGCATTCTCTGTAATCATTTTAGTGGTACTGCTCCTTAGGAAACCCTCTCTAGTTTCTCCACATTTTAAAGGGCAGAGCCCCACATTGATCATATTACTCTCGTAAGGGCCTGACCAAGGCCAAGCATGCTCAGGTGATCTGCTGTTCCTGGCTGCCGTGCTCAGTCTTTCTTTTTTTTTCTCTTCTTCTCTTTTCCTTTCTTTACTTTTTTCTTTTTTCTTTCCTTTTTCCCTTTCCCTCCCTCCCTCCCTCCCTCCTTCCCTTCCTCCTTCCCTTCCTCCCTTCCTTCCTTTCCTTCTTTCTTTCTTTTAACAGAGTCTCGCACTGTTGCCCCAGCTAGATTATAGTGGCGTCATCACAATTCACTGCAACCTCAAACTCCTGGGCACAAGCAATCCTCTTCCCTCAGCCTCTCGAATAGCTGGGACTATAGGCATGAGCTACCACTCCAGCTATTTTTTTCTACTTCTGGTAGAAATGGAGACCTCACTTCTGCTCAGGCTGCTCTCAAACCTGTCAGCTCAATGGATCCCCCTTCCTTGGCCACCCAGAGAGCTAGAATTACAGGCACGAGCCACCGTGTCCAGCCTGCTGCAATCTTTCTAACAGAAAAGAGCATCCTTGATCTGAAAATCTGAAATCTGATATCCAAAACTTTTTGAGTTCCAACATGACATGACAAGTAGAAAATTTCACACCTAATCTCATTGATGAGTCAAAGTCAAAACTTTGTTTTATGTACACAACTATTAAAAATTATTAAAAATTAATACAAAAAGTTTTATTTTATTATAATAAAGAAGTAAAGTAAAATTAAATGCTTTTCACATATTTGTTGAAAGTTTCCTTTATTCTTTTATAATTGCCTTTACCTTTAATATTACATTAAATTAATTTTAGGTTATGTGTATAAGGTATATATACAACATAAATAAATATTGTGTTCAGACTTGAATTCCATCCCCAAGATCTCGTTACATATGTGAAAATATTCCAAAATATGAAAAAAATTCCAAATCTGAAATACTTCTGATCCCAAGCTTTTTGGATAAGGGATACTCACCTATATTATATTAGCATTTCTGAAAGAATTATTGCCAGTTTTCTGAGTTTGCAACAGTTGAGGTTGAATCTCATTCATACAAAGTGCCATGAGCCAGTTGAACCAGCAAGCACCTTGTATTTTCTGTTTTTAAATGTTTGCTGCTATACTCTTAAGTCATTGACTTCCTTTCATTATTTAAATTTTCTTCCTTGTGTTTTTGGGGTTTTTTTAAAATATTTCTCTATTATGACATAATCATTTTTATTGATTTCAAGAGTTCCCTTTATATGGAGGATTGCAATTCTTTGGTGTTTATGTAATTTTTTACATTTGTATACTATCAAATATATTGCCAGTTTTTTGTTTTTTCTTCCATCATTTTATAGAAATTTCTTTTCAATCTCAAAATCAACCAATAATTATCTATATTTGTTTCAACTTTTTTAGAATTTTGTACTTTTTTTACAATAAATATATCAATCATATGGCATTAATTTATTGTATTTATAATAGTTTGGGATATGGTAAAAATCTCAAATATGTATGTATGAGAGAGTTTGCTAACTTTTCCAATTCATTTATTTTCTATTGGTTTGTGGTACTGGCTTTAATCACATATGAAATTCTTAGATAATGACATGCCCTTCAGGGTTATGAGTTGATCGATCAAAGAATCAAATAGTTAATGTGTATAAAGAGCTCTTAACAAGTGAACCCTCCAATTGAAGCATAAGTAATTTATAAAAGAAGAAAGAAAACTTTCAACAAATATGTGAAAAGCATTCAATTTTATAAAGAAGTAAAAATAAAATTATGTAAAACTTTTTGTTTTACAATAAGCAAATTTTTCAAAATTATTACAGTCTTAGGGTTGTTCAGATTATTTTTATTTTAAAATGAGCCTTCAAGCTATTGATGCTCTTTTTTCTGAAATTTTACTTTGATAATTTTTAAAACATCAGAAATTCTAAAAGTATAGTACAATGAATATTTATATATACCTCACCTGTTGTGATGGTTAATTCTACATGTCGATGTGACTGGGCCAAGTGGTGCCCAGATTAAACTTAATTACTGAGTGCATCCATCAGCATGCTTCCAGATTAGATTGGTGTTTGAGTTGGTAGGTAATTGGTAAAGATTATTGCCCTCTTCAATGTGAGTGGGCCTCATCCCGATCTATTGAGGGACTGAATACAACAAAAGGCGGAGATAAAAACCCTTTTTGTTTCCTGTTTTCCTGCATAAACTAGAAATTGGTCTTCCCTTGCCCTTGAACTAGGATTTACACCATAAATATTTCTGGTTCTCAGGCCTTCGATTTTGGATCGGAACTATACCACAGGCTTTCCTGGATTGTCTGCGTGTATGTGTGTGTGTGTGTCTCTGTGTGTCTGTGTGTCTCTGTGTGTGTGTGTGCATGTATCTCCTATTGGTTCTGTTTCTCTGAAGAACTCTGACTAAGGCACCTGTGTTCACTAATTGTCAATATTGGTCATTTCCTCTCTCTCTTTCTCCATATATACATGTGTGTGTGTGTTTTAGTGGGTGTTACGTATATACAAACGTGTGTATATACATACATATATGATATATATAACATTTTTCCTCCACTATTTGAAAGTTAGTTGTAGATATTGCAATACCTTACTCTGAAAGATTTCAACCTGCAGCGATAGGTGTTTTAAACATGAGCCTTATCCTTTAAAGTGATTTGAAATATGCATCAAAACCTTCACAGTATAAAATTGGTATAATGATTAAACTTCCAAGCATTTTCTCAAAGTCTATTTTATTCTTATCTCTCAATTCTGAGATAATTTTCAAGCCATCCAGTATATTATTCATTCTTATTTATTATTTAATAAAAAACTACTCAAATAATTACAAAAGAAACATATAAAATTAATTTTAGCTTTTAACACTAAAGGAATACAGGTATGTGGTAGCTTTTTTTTTAGAAATGTGTTCTTCTGTTTATTTATTTATTTCCCCGACATGTACCGAACACTTCACTATAGCAAAGTAAATACAATGTGGACTTGCTCTCAAGTGGGTTGTCAGCATAAATGGCTTTTCAAATTGTGTCTAGGAATTTAGCTTTTACTTAGGAGAAGAAGAAAATTGTGGGATTTTATCTATTTATTTATTTTTATTTATTTATTTATTTATTTTGAGACAGAATTTCACTTTGTCACCCTCGGTAGAGTGCCATGACATCATAGCTCACAAGAACCTCAAACTCTTGGGTTCAAGTGATTCTCTTGCTTCAGCCTCTCAAGTAGGTGGGACTACAGGTCCAGCTATTTTTAACGATGAAGGTCTCTCTCTTCCTTAGGCTGATCTCAAACCCATGAGCTCAGGCGATCCACCCACCTCAGCCTCCAGAGTGCTAGGATTATAGGCATGAGCCACCACACCTGGCCAAATTGTGGGATTTTAGATGTAAGTCTAATCTGATTTGCATTTCAGAAAGTTAATTCCATAAACAACTTCTGAGATAGATCGAATAAGCAGTTGGGAGGTTGTTGCAGTAATCCAGGTGCTTGGATTGGGAACAGAGATAAGTGGACAGATACAAGCAAAATTAATAAGAACAAACTAATAGGTAACAAAGACTTGTCGGGGATTTGAATTGAGTGAAAAGAAAAACTAAAGAATCCCTTCCAGGTTTTTAGATTTGGGGTGCCAGCTGAGTGGCAGCACTATCCTGGCTGGAGTCTTAGAAACACAAAGTCTTGAAGGATGGAGGAGTACACTCGTAAGTTCAGCTTCATGTGTGTGAGATGTTCAACAGGCAGGAGATTATATGTTGTTTGAATTCTGGAGACAGGGGAAGAGTTATGGCCTTAGGTTAAAATATGGGTTTAGAAGATATCAGTGTATATTCAGAAATTAATGCTATGGAAGTAGATAAAATCATCTAAGGACAGTGTGAAAGGCAAAAAGAAAATTGAGGCTCAATCTCTAGAGAAAGGTCTATTCAAACACTCAGTCACTAAGAATGATGATGAGCACTCAGGGAAGTAAAAGGTTATCCAAAAAAAGAGCAAAAATGGAGAAGCCAAAGGAAGACAGGGTCTCCAAAAGCCAGAGTCAGAATGGTGCCTTGCACCTCAGAGAGGTCAAGATCAAAACTGCAACTGGCCTTTGGCTTCAGCAACTAGGATGTCAGTGGTAACTTTTGCATAGAGCAAGGACTCTCAACTTTGGCACCATTGACACTCAGGCTGAATAAAACCTCACTGTGGGGGATGATCCCGTACATTGTAGGATGATTAGCGAAATCCATAGCCTCTACTCATAAGGAAACAGTACCAAGCTCCATCACTCCTGTCCCCCACCCAGCTGTGACAACCTAAATGCAGACATTGTCAAACGTCCCCTGGGAGGCAAAATCACTCCGAATTTGGGAATCACTAGTTCACAGCAACTTCAGTACAAAGATTAGGAATAAATCTAGACTGAGAAAGGTTATGAGTGAGCAGGTAGTCAGAAGTGAAGTCTGCAGCTGAGCTGGGAAAACACAGGGACAGACAGTAACTAGAAGGGAATAATGAAGGATTTGGGGGGTTAAGATCAAAGAGGCTTGAATATGCTTAAATGATAACAAAGAAAATCCAACACAGAACTTACATCTGAAAGCAGCTAACAGACAGAGCAAGGTCTCCAGGGAGGCAGGAGGGAAAGGGATGCAGAGAATCTCATGGAATGGTTTTCCTGAGGGACAGCCCTGGAGTGGAGAAGATGGAGGTGCTGGGAGGGGCTTAGGACTTTCAAAGCATAGCCATCTGTTTGCCTTTATTGTTTCTGGGAAATAGGGAGCAGTCTGGAGGACCAAAAGAAAGGTAGAGGGGCAAAGCTCCTTCAAACGGTGAGTTCTTAAATGGCCCTGATTGGAACTCAAATAATTCTTTTCAGGAAGCACTGACGAGTCAGCTGACATTGGCAACCATGAATCATCAGTAATAAAAATGTTTTCATGCATTTTGCTCATTTTTTTCCCAGCAGTTTTTGCAGCCCAGGAACAAATATGCAGGCAATAAATAGTTGATCAAGACATTGGCCTTTGCAGGTGAATATGAGGGGCAGTCAGTGTAGCAGGGAAGTGAAGGATTTTGGAAAGTTGAATCTTTAAGAAATGAACAATTCTAGCCGGGCATTGTGGCGGGTGCCTATGGTCCCAGCTACTTGGGAGGTGGAGGCAGGAGACTCGCTTGAGCCCAGGAGTTGGAGGTTGCTGTGAGCTGTAATGCCACAGCACTCTACCCAGGGGGACAGCTTGAGGCTCTGTCTCAAAAAAAAAGAAATGAATAACTCCAGATGCTCATCTGAAAGAACAAACTTGCACCTTGACCTCACCACACACACACACACACACACAGAGAATATATTTTTATTCCATGGTTTAAAGACTTCAGAGTAAATAATAAAATGAAAAAATAGAAAATAATTTCTATAACCCAGGGAAGAAAGATCTTCCTTAAGGCAAAATAGAACACCCAGAAATCATAAATGAAAAGAGTTATATTAACTCTAATCTTAACTAACTACAGACATTTAAAAATTTTTTTTTCATGACAAATAAATGGGGACATCCTTGACCAAATTTAAAAGATAAACCACAGACTTCAACGCACACAGTGAAGGAGGTAAAGACCTCCTACATATCACTGAGTAATTTCCTCAGAAGGGGAAATTCAAAGGACAATAAAGGTAGGAAAATACTTTATACATGTACAACCTAACAAGTGGCTGGGGAAATGCCATTTAAAATACTGATGAGAGTCTATTTTTCACCCACCAGTCAAATTGACAAAAATTAAAGTTTCGCTCAAATTCAGTGAAGAGGGGAAGAACTGCATGCCTGACCGATGAGATTATAAATTACCATCCTCTTCTGGAAAATTAGTAACAACTTACATTAAAACATAAAACACATATAAGGAAGCAATATAAATAGCAGACCCAAGAGAAGCAAAAGCATCAAAACTAATGTGGATATGTGTAAATATATGTGTGCATGAGGTCAGACAATTACGTTTGCAAACCCATCCTAGAAAAAGTGCTACAGACCTCATTACTGAATATCACCCCGGCCACCTATGAAATACTCTCCTTGGGAAGCTACATACTGATGCCAGCACCTAGCCCGCCCTTCAAAGCACTTTTTCTAGGATGAATTAATAAACATAATTGTCAGTGTTCCTATGTGTATTTATTTATGATATATATACAAACATGTGAATCCTTATTGGAGCATTTTAAAAATAATCGCAAAAATAGTCTAATTGTCCAAAATTAGAGGAACAATTGAATTAGATAGAAGACATTTATACTACAGAGTATAATGCTACTATACATATAATTGGTAGGGTCTATGTGAGTTTACCTCGAGAGACAGCCAGAAGAAACATGAAGTTAAAAAACAAAAAGCTTTATATTTTGTGTATAGGGTGCTGTCAACATACATATAGACTCCCCATGCATTTATTTGTATGAGCATGAAGAAAAACAGAAAAGTAAAGAAAACCATACACCAAACTATTAACGTTTGTTTTTAACGGGGGTAAAATGGGACGGGATGGGCTGAGGGCAGATGATCAACTTTTCCTTTGTACATTTTAGGATGATCTCAAAGTATGCTATGTATTAGGCATTTTTTTTGAAAATTAAATTTAAAAGTGTAAGATTAAAGAATTATCAAGAACAGTCAAGAAAGTAACAGATACCAGGGATGACTGATTTTCATTTCTCTATGTAGTCTAAAATATAGAAATGGTGTTGAAATAAAAGCACATATATCGTACTACTTAACCAAAGAATTAACTTGCATGTCAGAGGTCCCAATTCACACCTAGGTAGTTTTTGTCACCACAGGATTCAGATATGTCTGGACATGTATAGTAGCTAAAGGATTAGGCCCACTGCGGGTTGATTTGCATGAGGGAAAAGTTAGGGGCTGCCTAAGAAAATCTCACCCTAAACAAATTTGGTTTGGACTCATGCTTTTGGCCAAACAGCACTAGGAGGAGTGAGATGATTTTGAGCACAGCCGAGATAAAGATGAAAGGTAAACATCCCTAATATTTAATGTTTCCCCCTACCCCAGTCCGTATATCTGAGTTCCAGGACTAAGGATAGCTATAAATTAATTGAGTTGATGGACACCACACAAAAACATCTCTGAGATGTTAAGATGACAAAATTGAGCGTTTGAGGACCTGGATAGGAGGCGGGGCACTAAAATGGGTGTTGGCATGGTGGGATTTTAGAGACATTAACAGGAAGCACCCCTAGTGTCAGCAACAACTCTTGTTGGCAGGCATGGCAGCATTGTGCTGGCCCGGAAACCTTGGCAGGTGTCTACGGCATCTGCACCCACAGGGGAAGTGTAGGGCTGGAGGAGTGGTGCCTCAGCACAGCCCACTGGAAGCAGCAGGGAGCCACCGTGATCTGAGTGCTTAGTGATAGTTTGCTTAACTATTATTTTAAATGAATAAAGACTATTCTATTGATATATGTAGTTTATTAACCTCTTCTCTGCTTTTGTTTTCCTTTTCTCTTTTTTACTTTTTTTCTACTGTCTCAGTTCATCTGGGCTGCTATAACAGGATACTATGCACTGAGTGGTTTATGGACAACAGAAATTTATTTTTTACTGTTTTACAGACTGGGCAATTCAAGATCAAGGTGCCAGCAGATTTGACGTCTAGAGAATGCTCACTTTTTGGTTCATAAACAGCATCTTTCTTGCTGTGTGTATCCTCATCTGTGGAAGAGGCGAGGATCCCTCTGGGATCTCAGTAAGGGCATTACTCCCACGTATTAGGACACTACCTTCGTCCCCTAACCGCCTCCCAAAGATCCCAACTCTTAATACTATCACCTTGGAGGCTAGGATTTCAACATATTATTGGGAAAAGGAGGGATAAACAGTCAGATCTTAACATCCACAATACATTCCGGACCTTCGTATAACTTCGTTCAATTATTTTCTTAGAATAAATTCCCAAGAGCATCCACTGACCAGTTCAAAAGATTTGAACACTGCATTTGTATATTGATACACTGTACATAGTCCTTGTCTATTTCCCAAAGCATTGAAGCAATTTGGTGTGCCATCAGCAACGTTTAAGTTATCAAGATTTTGTCACAAACTGGACATCTAGGTTTTACCATTTACATTTAACAACTATTGAGTATCTACTCTACAGATCCTCCTCTGGGTACAGGACAGTAACAACAACAACAAAAAAAAAAAAAAAAAAAACCAGAGAAAGTCCTGTGTTAGCAAGAAGCTGACAAGTAGCAGGAGACTGATTCCTTAGGTGTAAAGTCATTTTCCCAGCATTGCTTTAGCTTCGTGCTCTTGGATGCTTGTGAGAGTGATCACCATCCTGTGTTTCTTAGCTATTTGTCATTGCAGTTAAATGAATTGTTCTCCATGTGTTAAATGGGTTTTAATGTAAAGGAGATCCTTCACCATCTCTATTTCTCTACAAGTTCCCACGTGGCTTCCTGAGTCCTGGGATGATTATCCTTAGGCCTCACTGCCCTGTTCCCACCATGCAAAAAATGTATTCACAACTAAGAAAAATCCGTCTTCCATGGGATCCTGTATTCCCCACTTGTAAGCCTTTTCATTTGCCAGAGGCTCTCGGGGAGCACTGTCCCCCCCTTCTTCTTTACCCACAGAGGCAGTTTTCTTCCTTGTCACTGAGGTTGATTTCCCAGGACAACTCTTCTAGCACTTTCCATATCCAGGCCTGTATCTTCTCTCAGTCATTCCTTCCTTTCTACCTTCTGGAGTCAACGGCCCTCCCAGAGAGACCAAATCCCTGGGTAAGCCCATCCTGTCCTACCCTGGGATCATTCCTATTTTCCAGAGCCCTGGAAGACTCAGGTCAGCGCTAATGACAGCCTCCATCCCCCTGTGCCCAGGTGGGTCCCCAAGACACCAGCCCTGCTCCTTTACAGAAGCTGTTTTCCCTTGTCCCCTCCCCGGCCTGCACTGTGGGCAGAGCTGGACCACTCCTTTCAGCTCCCCTGTGAGAGTTTTCAGCACAGGTTGAAGCCTCTGTTTGTCATGTTTGATGTGATTCTTTCCCATCTGCTGACCTAAGTTATTTTGCTCTTGTTGCTAATGTATTTACAATTCTTTATGTAGCAAATCTGTCAGCCTTTTCCTCTGTGATTTCTTTTGACACTTCAAAGTAACAAAACAATAGTGATTTCTTTAGAGATCTGACACGCAGTAACATATTTGCTGCTATGCTTTCTGTTATCTAACACTTTAGTCATCTAAAATTTATTTTGATCGTGAAGCATTAAATCAGAGTAGTAAGTTAATTTTTTTTCAAAAATATTCTAGCTAAGTATGCAAAATAATGTGTCTTAAATAATCCCTTCACTTTTTTAGACAATGTCTCTTGTCATCTATTAATATTATGCCTTTATAAATGATATGCATATTTCCAGACTATGCTATTCCATTTATCACCTGCTTATTTGGGGACAATGTAGCCCCCCCATCTTTTCTTTTTAAATACTAATTAATGCTCTTAGTTGAGCATGGTGGTGGTAACTGCATGAGCCCTGGAGCCGGATGGCCTGGATTAGAACCCAGCCCAAAATGTATCAGTCATTGTGTGAACCTCAGTTAGTTACCCTCCTTCATCCTCAGATTTTTGATTTGCAAAATGGGAATCATAAATATGCCTGTCTGATTTGTGTGGGAATTGAGATATTTACCATACGTAAGGCATTTCGAAGAATGCCTGCCACACAGTAAGTGCTCAATAAGTGACATCTATTTTTGCGACAAAAATTATAATCATTGTTAAGTTAAAAATGTATTGAGATTTTTAAGCTAGATCATATCTAATTTATAAATGGCGTGAATGAAAAAGAAGTCTTTCTGATTTTTAAGTACAATAGAACACCTACCTCTCCATTCAGCTTCTCTGATATTATTCAATAAAGTTTTATCCTTTTGTTTATATTAGATAACACATGCAACTCTCCTAGGAATTCTTGTTAAATAATTTAGATGTGACACAATTATTCTGACATGAAATAAAGAGCTCCTGGTGATTCATAATATATTTATTGTGCCTTCATCTGCTTTATCGACTCCTCTATTATTTCTTACTTTTTAGAGTATTTCTTATAGTGTTTAAAGGTACACAATCACAATATCTAAAAAGGCTATTTTAATTGTCTTTCCCAATATTAATTCTTCTGTATTCTTTTTTTCGTTTTCTTTTAGAAATTTTATTTAATTAATTAATTTATTTATTTTTGGCCAGGGCTGGGTTTTAACCCGCCACCTCCAGCATATGGGGCTAGCCCCCTACTCCTTTGAGCCACAGGTGCTGCCCTCTTCTGTATTCTTTATATGTTTTCTTGCGCTGATCAGAACTTCCACACGCATAAGAAGGGTTGTCTTTGTTTTCTTACTGACTTGAAAGGTAAAGTTTCCAGTAGAAAGAAGGAGAAGAAGCTTTGGAATAAGACTTGAAGTTTGCTTAATGCCAATAGCTAGCTCGAAATCCAGAACAAATTCCACAATTTCTTTGAATCCCAGTTTCTTTGCCAGGGAAGATGACCAGAGGGACACTGACATCACAGGGTCATAAGAATAACTGAGATCTCATCTGCCAAGGGCCTGGCACCAAGGGAGACACACACATTTTACTTTTATCTAGTAATGGAGGTGATATTTCAGCCAGATCTACCTGACTTCAGGCCCATTCTCATGGGCATGACCTCTGCAGCCTCTTCAAAGGGGATTGCATTGTTTACCAGTTGTGCCTCTGTGCAGAGACAAACCCAGCCACAGATACCTAGGTCTATCAGCTGAGATGAAATAAATCTCTAGACCCCAGCCCTAGACACTAAGCTACCTCTCTGTGAATATACCAGCTCTTTCTCATGCAGGCATCAAATGCAGATTGATCTTTTAAAGTGTCTTCTCAGGGAAAAGAAGCCAGAGATGAGGGTGTTAGGATAGAGGAAGAACTCAGAAGGGAATGCAAGTTATTGACATTACTCTGGTACCGGTTGGGTGGTGGTTTCACAGGTGATCACTATATTATTACACTTTGTAATGAATATGTATTTAAGTCTTCTTTAGTATATATCAAATTTCATATAATATATAATTTTAAATTACCAAACAAAGCAAAAGTAATCCTCTGGCCAACTCTCAAAGAGCATGAGCCTTTAATTATTCCCATTCTCTCTACCTTTCTTATTCTACAGTGACCAAAAAGGTACCCAAACCAGGCCCACCCCTGGTTCTTTCCCCCTGATAATCGTATCTTTATGAGCAAAAGACCTGAGAGTGACCAGGCACAGTTTTTGAAAATAATTTGTTTTAGAAAATAAAACGAAAGGTCTTTCTGGAAGGGCTGTTTCCTCTTTTTGTCAAAGTTTCCAGGAGCAAAGAAAGAGAGAAATTTAATTCACCCTGTTTCACTGCCATCAATTATAAATACAGCACAAAGGGGCAAGAATCGTGCTTTATTTCTCTTGCAATATCTCAAAGCACGCAGTGCAAGGCCTCACACTTAGTAGGTGGACAAGTGATGTTTGTTAATCAATGTAGGAAAGGGTGAGTCAAGTCTGACAATTTCCATGGAGAGTCTTAAATGTCACTCATCTTGAAATGTTACTGGGCGTCCCAACCTACAAAACATTTCATCATGAGCCACCCACAAACACAATTTGGTATGAATCTCCCCTGTGTTCCCCAAATCCTTTGTGACCTATGGACACAATTGCAAAATGTGAGTCAACCTTCTGCCGTTGCTCCCACACAATAGGTATTTTTAATGGTGCAGCATTTCCTGAAGTCAAGCGCTCAGGAAATGGTTTTTGCAATAATGACCTCACCCTCCCCCTTTCTCCCCTCACCCCCACCACAGAATCCCAGAATAGTTGAACAGTTGTCCAAATTACCTAGAATTACCCAAGAAACTTCACAACCTGTCTTCCACTTCCTATCCAAGTCATGAGATTAACCTCTTGTCCTTTGGAGTTTGACAGGAATCTGTCCGTGGACAGAGACACACCCAAATATGTGCTTTATTTATATTGAGATGCAGTTTATTGCCAAAACTGTCCATAGTCTCTAGATGCAGAGACTAAATCAGTATTAAACATAGTGGTTAAAGATATGAACTCTGGGATTCAGAAGACTTGGAGACCAAATTCTGACGCTAAGGTTGTGGCTTCAGGCAAGTCATTCAGCCTTTCAGAGCCTCATTAGTCTCATCTGTAAAATGGTAATAGTGGAAGAAACTATTGCTCAGAATATTGAGAAAATCAAATGATAGGACCCATGTAAATCTACTGCTCTCCAGGCCTGGTGCACACAATGCGATCAATGCTTGCAAATACAATGGAACCTCTGTGAGTTGACCACCCACAGGACTGTAGCAAGCTCATCAACATACAGAGGTGGTCAACATAAGGACTAGCCCTACGGTATTGATATGTACACGTGGTGCATGTCTGTCTGTGAAAATTAGGTCAACTTAAGGAGGTGGTCAACCACGGAGGTTCCATTGTAGTTATTATTGAGCGAATTTTCACCGACCATGAGCCTGGCCAGTCTCTCTCAGACATCATTGAACATTCCACAGTCATGATGGCTGTTGAGATGCCCTCAGAACCTCAGTCCATTCTAGGGAGCACTGTCTGGGCCCCCTCTGAGGATAAGAAACATCGACAGGCCCAGATGGTGAGGGTGTAGGGATGGGTGGGACTTAAGGAGACTTGTAAAACCACCTGGGCTCTCAGGTTCAAAGCAAATAGTGAAGCAGCCACAAAGGCAGAAAAAGAGTTATACACACCGCCAGGCTCCTTCGCTAAGCCTCGTGGTAAAAGTCCACACTTACCTGAAAGACAGTATGTTTGTCTTAGGATATTTCTCAAAAAAGAAACTCAACAACAAGGATGATGGAAATGACAATGCGGCTACGGGAAACAGCTCCTGCCATTCTCAAGAGACTGTCTGACAAGCTTCCCGAGGGATTTTCTGAGACCTTCCCAACAGCGCAGGCAGAGCAGCCACACAGGAGGAGGCCCTGGGGAGCCGCCAAACTGCAAACGGCTCTGGAAATCAGATTCCAGCAGCGGCTCAGCCACCAGGGCAGAGGCTGTGATGCCTGAATCACTGACTCACTGACCCGCCCAGTCCAGCAAAGAAGCACAAACAAAGCTGCCCCTGAAGAATTGCTCCGGAAGCACAGAGAGAAAGACCGAGATCCCGCTGGCAGTGCTGGGAAACTCAGTGGCAGTCAGCACACGCTGGCCCTGGCCACCAGTGACGGGTCCGCTGAGGCTGAGCAAAACCCTCCTGTAAACACAGGATGAAAGCAGATCCCTCAGAGGCTCACGCTCCAGGAAGGTTAAGAATCAGCAACAAAAAAGTTGTCAACCCTTCTCCTAAATGATATTTCATGGCCATCAAATGGCCATCACTGTCCCATCCTAGGAGCAGCTCATCTACATAGGCTGATGGGAGACGCTTACAGCGGCAGCCCTGGGCAGGGGGACACAGTCCATAAGGCCTCTTTATTTACAAGAGGGACAGCTTTTTGCATAACAAATGTTCCATGCATAATCTTTACTTGGCATAATTCTTCCTGGATCTCCTAATGAGACTTACCCTCTATCCTAATTAAGGAGAAAACAAAGAAGTTCTATAAATCAACAAGTAGGATAAGGATGAGCAGGGAGCCCCCAGACTGTCATCAGGAGACCTCCTGCTCTGTGTGACCGTAAGTAAGCCACACTGGCCACCTGGGCATTCATTTGCTCATCTATAAACCCTTCCGTTTATGGGACACCTTGTGGATTTTTTTAAATACTGCCACCCTAATTTATCATTCTTTTCTTCTAAAGATTTTTAGTGGAGGCTAGGAGGTATGACGTAGTATTCTTACTTAGAATTGTATACCTTCTGAGGGGTGGAGGATGGTGACCCGTGATGCTCATTCTCTCTCTGTGCCAGCATCAAAGATTGTCTTATAGATGAAACAGCTAGATAATCAAAGGGACAACGGGATGGAGAATGTGTCATTCATCTCACTCAGGTTAGAACTCCAATGTGCTGACTCATAACACTTAGTCTGGTGGGCTAGGCCTCAGAGGGTCCTATCGGGGCTTAGGGAGTAATTCTTGTTCCCGGCAACGTTGCTTGGATCAGGAACGGGAGGAAGAAAGTTGTAGTCTGAGAATAAACTTTTCATACCACAGGCAAATGCTTAGAAAAGATGAGTACTAAGCCATCTGGAAAGTTACAATTTCTTTTGACATTCTGGATCTTTCATAATTAATTTAGTAGCTATTATTTATTGGGTGCTTACAGTATGCCAAGCATTACACAGAGAGCTTACCGTGGATTATCTCATTTAATCTCCAAATGACCCATTAAGTGGGCCGTCTGATTACCCCATTTTACAGAAGAGGAACCAGAGTTTCAGGTGGATTAAGTTACTTTTCCAGAAAGAGAGTAGCAGAGCTGGGGCTTAAACCCAAGCCCACAAACTTTACCATGACATGATTCAGTTTCTGCCTTACTCAGCCACCAAGGTACCTCTAATGCCCCTAGAAAAATGCACTACCCTGGGCAGCACCCATGGCTCAAAGGAGTAGGGCACTGGCCCCATATGCCAGAGGTGGCAGGTTCAAAACCAGCCCCAGCCAGAAACTGCAAAAAAATAAAAGAAAGAAAGAAAAAGAAAAATGCACTAACCTATTCTACATTCCTGCCTCTGCTGGCACAACCTTGAACTTGGCACCGTCTTCAAAACCTTCCATTCTGCCATCCAAATTCATCCTTTAAGATCTAACTCAGATACCACCTCCTTTTAGCCATGCCATCCCACCCTGAAAATCCTCTCCTCTTCATTAATTTAAAAGGTGTTACCTATTCCATTCATTTGGGGTTTTCATCATTTTCTTAAATGTATACATCATTCCTTCATTCAGTGTCATATGCATTCACTGGCCTTCCTCATCAAATAATTGCCAACTATTACAGCATAGGAATCATGTTATCTATGTCTCTCATATCTCCTAAATTAGTACAAAATTATAGGCGAAATCATGGAGCTGTGTTGCCGATATGAAAATTGATCATATGACATTACCCCCACGCCCTGTATTTACTATCTAAATTGTCCTCTTTGTGTCCCAAGCATTTGATCTACTGTCCCCCAGAATAAATTACCTTTAAAAATTTATCTTTTTATCGACATAAAACTATAATACTCTGTCTTCCACTATTTCCATATTGAGACATTAGCAACTCTAAGAAGGTGTGTGTATATTTGTGTGAGGAACATGTGTTCTGTTAAAGCAAGGTACATCAGATAATAGCCCGTTGCACCTTGCATTAAACCTGCCTGGGAAATGAGCAACTTTCTCAGGCCACTGCTCAGCCTGGTGTGTTGACACCCTTGGGAGAGAAGAGTTTAATTGCAGTCATAAGGTAATATCTACCTCCTATTCCCTCTGGATTGCTTGTTTAGAGTCTGAAATTGCTGAACGAGTTCTGCAGGTTTTTCTTGTCCATTCGCTGAGCTGAACTCGAAGCAAGCAGGGAGAGACCCAGGTTCACTCAACTGTAAACAGAACCTCTCAAGGTCAAACTGAAGAGACTGCACAGAGGTGGGTGGCGGTGGGAGGAAGGCTTCTGGACGTGACAAATGAGAGTAGCAGATTGCGTATATACTGTCCTGCACGCCTGGACGGAAGAAAAGTGAAGAAGAAAATAACATTGCCGAGAAATCAAGCTCAAACTTGATTTCTTACAGTTTTGCTTTTTTGTTGTTGGCGGGGTTTTTTTGTTGTTGTTTTGGCAAGACATGAACATAGACTTTTTAAAAATAATGAGACTTCTGACCTTTGCTTTATTTTATTGCCACAACCCCCCAACCGTTTCTGTCCTTATACAAACATTATTTGAAGTTCCAAAAAGCACAAACACAGTAGCTAGATATTAATGAAAGATAATTGTGGCAATCCATGAGCCAGCCAGCCCAGGCTGTGTTGAAATGAACGCGTGAGGCTGAGCTCCCAATGCACAGGCTGATGCTTTCAATTCACTACCCCCAGACCGGTGATGGGTGGGGACAGGCCGCTGAAGAAGCCCAGCCTCTCCTCTCCAGGAGCCGGCAGTGTGGAGGGGGTGATGAAATGAGTAACACACCCCGTAGCACATAGGCCAAGCAAACACAAAAGGTTAGGACGAGAAAACCATCTTTCATTGTTGAGAACGCTACTCATCAGAGGGAGATTTGGGGGTTTTGTGTTTTGGTTTTGAAGTCAAAATACCTGAAATCAAGGCTGACTTTTGCCTTTTCCAAGCCTTGAGATCTGAGTCAAATCACATCACTAATTGGGCCTCAATTTGCTTATCTGTGAATTTAGAGTATTGGTGTAGACCAGGGGGTAGCAAATAGCAGCAAGAGAGCCAGATCCGGCCTGAGTCTGCGGGAACATACCCACGTGCGTTCGCTTACACATCGTCTACGGCTGCTCTCCTGCAGTAGTCGGGAGGAGCTGGGAGGGGTGATCCAGAAATCCTGAAGCTGTTACTACCTAGCCCTTTACAGAAAATGCCTGCTGATCCTGGGGAAGCCAGTCTGGTGTCTTCCAGGGCTTGCCAGATTGTGTGCAGGCACGTGAAAGCACTTTGAAAACTGAAAATAACCCTAGAAATAGAAGGAATTGTCGAAAGGCACTGCCGCTTCCAGGAGGACAGCAGTTCCCCAGGCTCATTTAGTCCAATGGGTATTTAACGCTGGATTCATATCAAAATCACCTGGATAATTTTCGTTTTATGTCAGATGGGTAATTTGCCAATGACATTGCAACACGCTTGTTAACCACAAAAGGATCTGGAAGGTTTTGTTTTTTTTTTAATGTCTATCATCTAGGACAGCAGTTCTCAACCTGTGGGTCATGAACTACAGTAAAGGGTTGCAGCATTAGGAAGGTTGAGAACCGCTGCTCTAGGACTCAGGGGTATTTTGGCAGACAGAAACACACACAAGAAGACTTAGGAATTTAAGCTTGATCTAAGACCCATGCTCTACCCAGGATAATATATAAATAGCTATCACTACAACCTTCCCCCACCTACTCCACGTTAACCACCAACCTTATAAAAAAATCTTTCTTTTAGAACCCACAAGCCACTGAAGCTCTCTTAGTCTGACCGGAGTTCACATGATTGCTTAATCCTTTCTTTCTGGGAAGAGATCTTTTATGCCAAGTAGGCAGGGTAACTGCCCCATAAACCTACTTTGTGTTGTGAGCTTTGACTGTTGACACTTACAATGATTAGACAGGGTTGAGCAAAGGGTATTTCTGCCGTCCGTGGGGAAGAGTATGGAACATAAACATTGCAGCTCATTACAAAGTCCTGAATGTGCAAAACACACTGGTTCAAACGCTGCGATTAGCTAAGCACCTGCCGCACTCATTAACTTCACAGGGAAATTGAAGCCAAATCTAGGCCCCTACACTACCTGTCCTTATACTTCAGCAAGTCAGGTGACCCCTATTTTCACATTAAGTTAATTTGTGAAGCAACCTACATGATAGTTATTACTCCAGACTAGGAATAATTATCCCAGGGTGGCCTCCCTCAAATCTGCTGTGAAATATTTTACACCTGCAATTTCTAGAGTTTCAGATGATCCTTTTGGCCACACCCTGAACGTGTCCTTCTTAATGACAGGTCATTTTAAATGACTTTGAGCGATAGCTCAATGCTACTCCACAGAAGAGAAGGAGGTGTGATGTTGAACCACCCGTCCACAATCACAAAGATGCATGTGTTTTATGTGAGGGCAAATGGTTACTAAAGTGGGCAGAATAAAAACGAAGGTTGATCCAAAGGATTGAGAGGAGAGACAGGGGATCTCTAAAGAAGGGAGCACTGAGGCTTCTCTGTCTCAATATCACAGTGGCTCGAGGTGAGACTCTAAGTAGGCTGAGAAATAAGTATACTCAGAACCTTGTTGTTCCTACGTGAGGCTACTAGCACACAGTAGCTCCCAAAGTCCTGACTCAGTCAAGGTCATGAGGTCTGACCTCCTGATGAGGTCAGATGGCCTTGTGTGGTCAGAAGAGAGTTGGGCACGGGCATAAGGAACAATTGGTACATGGAAGAGTTCAAGGCTCCAAGAAGACCTCTTTGTTAGGATCTGTCTTTACTGCTCAGGTGTTAAAGGTCCTGAGATCCCATCATACAAATCCAGTTCTGTTGTATGTCTCAACTGTAATAGAGGTGTACCCAGGAGAAGAGCACAGGCTGGAGGACGGAGTGGGCAGAGAGTTGAGAGCTAATTGGATGGAAGATCTCTCCAGCAAGCCATAGTTCCTATGATTTAAAAAAAATTTAAAGTAAGTGACCCTCTGTAATGAACTGATTTCTCCCTCCCTTCCCAGCACTATCAGCAGTCACTGAGGTGGAACCATCGGTTGAGAGCTGGCAATGCCAAGATCACCAGGTCTATAATTTCCAAAGTCAGCAACTGCTGCAGAAGCGTCACCAGCCCCAGGAGAAGCACAAGTGGGCCAGAGATGGCATTGCCACTGAGAAAGGTTAGGAAGGATTTTTTTTAATCCCCTTTTCTAAGACTGAGCCCATCATGTGATGCTATGTGAATCACAGAGATGATTCCAATCAGCATGCTCCCCAAAGTTTCAGACCAAGTGGCCAATTGTGAAGCCTGGACCACAGAGTAGTACCACCTCCAGGTTACCAGATGGGGAGAGTGGTCATCCAGAAGCCAAAGAAGTACAAATGTCTACATAATTCTCTTATCTATATAGTGAAGGATTTTTAATTTGTAACACTTCTAAACAGCATTCTCTGGTGGAAACGTTTCTCCCTTGGTTCTAATATACCCAGGAGATCTGTGCCACTCAGCAAGATGCTATAAAATTAATTACCTAGGGGAACGTGAGAAGCATTCATTGCCTAGATTATGGTGTAGTATGCACGCAGATACTGACCTGTCAGGTGAACTTTCTTCTAAACACATATTCTTGATATGGGTAACAATTCAAATCATTAACATTTTAGTATGAAAGATATTTCTTCTAGTGACAGATGGGGTCCAGGGTTGGGTGACTTATTTTTGTGAAAGTGAGATGAGATGACAACAAAGGAAAGGTGAGATAGACAGAGAGCTCTGTGCACAAGCCCCGTCTCATATGAAATAGAACATTGAAACATTTGTAGGGAATTCCGCAGATATTTACCGGGCACCAGCAACAGGCAAGACAATCTGTCAGGCATTAGGAAGGGTACAAAGATAAATAAATATACCGATGCTACCCTCAACTAGCTCAAAACATAGTGGGAGAAATGGCATGGAGAAGGATGAAATCAGATAGGTGTCATGGAATTGGCATAAGGACCCACTGTGTCAATGTTATCTGGCAGCTTATTACAAAGATAAATTCTCAGGTCTTGTACAGGACTTCCAGAATCATAACGTGAATCTGAGCAAGATTCTCTAGGTGGTTCACATGCACACTTGGGAAACATTTGTCTAATCAAAAACATCTATGACTTCAGAACAAAGGGATATCACTTAGTGTTTCAAACACCAATGTCATGTTCATGGCAGCCTCCTGCTATATTGCAAGGAACTTCAGGGCTGGCCAAGTTCTCACTATGGGACATGTGAGAGCAGAAGAAAAGGAAGAGCCTGAAGACAAGTTCCCAGGCATTCTTGGGGGATGGCAGATTGCTGGGACTTCAGTTCCCAACCTGAGCCCCTCTTTGTCCTGTCACAGTCTTTGGGAGGCTCATTTGCTCTTCTTATGTGTATGGTGTTGATTAAAGAGGAGATCTAGAGAGTGGATGGGATCAGGGTTTAAAGAAGGACTCCTACCCTGTGGGAGAACAAAACAGTGTGGCCCCGAAAACCCAGAGGGAAACATCCACACATAGGGGATGCAGAAAAAGATTAATGGGAACCTTTGCTGGGCAGATGCAGGCCCTTCACTCTGTACTCCACACAACTACTCGGAGTGTGAGTCAATTTCAATTTCAGACACTCCTTTTAAGGAACCTGGGGGCCTCTCTATCCAATTCCACTGTTGCCAATTCTCCACTCTCTGACTGGACTCTGCCTTCCATAACTAACAGATAAATCATAATAGCACTTATTATCCACCAGGCACATGTCTAAGTATTTTATGTACTAAATCATTTATATCTATAACCACCCTATTATTTGAGCATAATTATTATCACCAGTTCACAGATAAGGAAACTAAGTTATGAAATGTCAAGAGCCTTAACTCAGATCACTCTACTAGAAAGAGGTGATATTAGGATTTGAATCTATGCAGTTGGCTCCAGAGTCCACACTCTTGAGTACGTGTTTCTCTAAGACCCTTCTTTATCAGCTTACTCTGAGGCTGGGAGAAATTGTCCCAGAAAACAACTACCTGGATCATGAAAGTGACTGTTCTCTGCTACATGACCCACCTGCTTTATTGATACTTGCCAAAAAGCACTTTGGCAAAAAGAACAAAGATTGTTTCCTGCTTTGGGTGTTATGACAATAATATTCAGGCTGGTGTTGGATCAGGCCATTTTTCCAGGCTTTCTCATGTGTCATATTTGTGTTTGTCAGATATTCTAGAAGGTAATGGAAAGAAATTATTCTGCATCTACAAAAAACCACTCAAGAGGAGATAATGCATGCATCAGTGAAGAAATACTCTCAAAAATGGGTAAGCCAGAGAAGGGAAAAACTGGATCGGATGGCGTCATTACCTGGGACAACCAAGGGGCCCAACTGGAGAAGAGAGAGGAAGAAATGGAACCAGCCAGCATGAAGGTTGTACTTGGATGTTTAATGGGAAGCCGTGTCCATTGGCCCCTTTGGGGTGGAGGGAAGAAAGTCCCGTCTTCATGGGAAGCTGTAGGCCTATGTGGTCAAGGCTAAGCCTTCAGAAGGAGCAACGTGCAGATGTCCAACAAAAGTCCTGAAAAGTAACGCCCAAGGAAGCACATTTCCCTGCAGGAGGGAGAAGAGACTCCAGCGAGGGATACACAGCAGCGAGAGGCTGGGAAAATAACAAAGGTGGTGAGAGCCGATCAGCTCGTTTATCTACTCATTCACTCATTCATTCATTCACTCACTCCACTAACACGTATGGAGCCGACGATGTGCTACTCTCCGTGACAGACGTCGGGTCTGTCTCCAGGGCGTACAGGAGAGTGGGGAGCTCAGAGGTATTTCTACCTTTGTATCTGTTACAGGGCAGAGACCCTGTGAGAACAAAGGACAGCAATGGACCTTCTCGTTCCGGTTTTGGGAAAGCCTGAGTCTGTGACTTTTAAAGTGAGATGCAGAAAATGAGAAGGATTCTGTCTCACGAAAGTAGGGAGAGAGGGTAAGGGAAAACATTCCAAAAAAAAAGACGTCTGTATCTCAGAGACGGCATATAATAACTGAAAAGGGGCCGCAGGCCTCCAGGCTGCCCCGGGACCCCAGGGCGGTGTCTGGGGTGGAGCAGGGGTGAGGCCCCCGTGGGGCGGGGGGGGGCAGCGAAGCGGACATCTGTGGCAGGAAGCGAGGACAAGACGCGCAGGTGATCCTCTCGCTGGAGGGGAGACGGAGGATGCGGCCCTAGGTTTTGCTGTTTCAGGCCTGGGGAAGGGCGACTTTCAGTTTCCATCTGAGCCCGAGCCCGGGGTAGGTGCATTCCAGACACGCCGAAATCACAACCACGGAGTGATTCGGCCCGGCCCGCGCCTGGCCAGTCCCCCACTGTCACTACTGACACCCCCTGCTCAAGCCTCCACCTCCGGCTTCCCCACTGCTTCCAAAGTGACTTTGTCTAAATCTTCACTGAAATCGAGGCCACCAGAGAAAAGACTCCCCCTGTCCCTCCCCCTCCTCCCCTTCCCTCCCCTTTCCAAGCCAGTCCATCTGGGTCCTCCCTTTCTGGGAGAGGAAATGCCTCCTTCAGCCACCAGGGACTCCACCTCAGTTTTCTCCTCTCTCGGGGCAACCTGTCCACAGACAGTGCTCTCCCTTATTTAACGTTTCCCTCACTACCACCATCTATTCCTAAACCAAGGCTGACTCTCCTGAGGAGTTCTCACTCAGCCCTGCTTATTTTTCAACCAGCCTCCAACTGTCCGGCATTTTGCCTCAGGACTTCTTGGAGCTGGTTGCACGGCTGATTTTGCTGCTAGTGACCCACTCGCTCCTCAACCCTCCCCGTCTGGTTTCCCGGCCTAGGCGGTGCTTTGCGCCCTGTCTCCCTCCCACCCTTCCAGAATGCTGTTCTCTGGCGCCCCTGCCTGCTGTGAGACCATGCCCCTGCGGGTTTCTCAATCCTGCATCCCTCTCCTTGACCTCCAGCTGATGCCCCACCCCGAGCCAATCTATAGAACCGTCCCTGATTCAGGTAGAGGAGACTCTGAGGTATCCAACCCCGCCCTCTGAGCTGCACCCAGGCCAAGGCTTGCCCTTGCTGAAGGCTCAGGTTCATCTCTGCTGTGAGAACTCTCTTGATTCTCACGTGTGAACTCACTTTTAGCTCCAGCACTGGTCTCCCAGTTTGGCTTTCACTCATCCTATTTATTGGGTATTAGGTGTCCATCCCTGGGGAGGTGACCCCACTTGGGCAGTACATCCGCCCAACAGAGGGCGTGAAGAATGTGCCCAAGGACACACAACATGAGATGGTGGAACTGGGACCCAAACCAGGTGTTCTGACTCTAGAGCCTTTCTTAGGTAAAGACAGTAGAACCACCATAGTTGACCACCTCCCTACATTGATTGCCCCCCTGAGTTGCCCTAATTTTCCTAGACCCGACATGCACATCATGTACATATCAGTACCGTAGGCCTCTCTCCTTATACTGGCCACCTGTATGTGTTGACCAGTTTGTCACAGCCCCTTGGGAGGTCAACTTGCAGAGGTTCCACCATAGTTAAAACTTCTAACAGAAGACAAGGTAGAGGGGTGTGTGAGTGTATGAGTGTGTCTGTGTCTCTGTCTAGGGGTAGGAGGGAACGGCAGAAAGACTCTCTGAGACCCCTGCTGCTCAGGTGAGATTCTCCCGTCCTGATTAGTTGCCACCTGGCTGCTGGGAGCTGTTATTATCGCTCACTCCTATGCCCTGTCACTGGGCCTGTGGAAACCTGCCCTTCCTTCCGGCTCTTGGCCCTCTGATGTTGACAAGCTCTGCTGGAAAATCCCAGGCTGGCTGCTGCCACACTCAGAGAGGCAAGCTGCGCATGCTGGTCCGGACTTCCTGCCTCTGCCTGACCCGTGTCCTGTGCCTGCCCCTTCCCAGGGGATCTGTCTACTTCCCGGCAAGGGCCCATCTCCTCCTGGGTCAGCCTTTGCAGGTACTGAGCTTTCTCTGCCACCAACTTCTCCACCAAGTCTTTCCCCTGGTTCTCCCTGAGAGAATCCACCCTTCACACACTTATGTTCCTTCCACTCTTGGCTTATGCTCTCTTTCTGGCTCTTTCTTCCATTTACGTTAGGTGAAGTTAATGCCACACCTGTCTTGTTAATCCCCTCTAAGAAGTAATTTCCTTCTATTTTTAAATTGAATCATTTGTTGTGTTGAATTGAGTAATTAAAACACATTCCTCCGAAATTCAAATAAGTAAGTTTATTGGGAAAAAATCAGTCTTCTGAAGGAGAAATCTACCAAGAGAGGAAAAACAAGGATAGTCAGAACACTCGGAAATAACCAGCATTTTCAAAGTGCCCTGCAGTTGCCAAATGCCAGATTTGTTGGCTCTTTACTGTCCTGTACGGCGAGGTCTGTGACGTGCTAAAAGGCACACAACTAGCATAATAGCAACAAGACCGAACTCCCAGGCTCTAACTGTGAGTCCTGTTGTCTTCCTCGAATGCCTTTTAAGAAAAGATTTCTGTCTCCAGAGCCAGATCACCCTGGTCAGCTGGGTCATTTGAAAACCTCAAGCAGAAATTCCCAATGTCAGCATCAGGGTTCTCCAAGATTATGCATCTTCGAACAGAAACCAAAAACAGTGAAAACCAAGAACTGATTTCTGGCTTCTCTTGAATGGCGGATGGTGTTAGTTCTTTCTTCTTACTCCATGTGAAAAATTATAACTCCCAAAAGAGGAGCAAAGAGACGTGAGCTTAGGAAAGGAAACTTTGCTAAGCTGACAGTCCTTCTTCCCCTATAACAAGGCAAGTTCATGGCCATTTTCTTCCATGTTATTTCACTGAACGAAAGGGCCCTGGTCTTTTATTTATTCTGTTGCTGCTATGGCAAAACCACATTGACTGTTTATGAATCTGGTCTCCAACAAGAGATCAGAGTGTGCGATTTTTGAGGACATTAGTTCATTCAGGATGATGAGAAAAGTCGAGAGAAATTTTTCCCTGGATTTAAGAGGTCTGTAGGTCAAATGAGTTCCCCTTTCAGGCTCAACCATCATGTTTGGGAAAGTACGTGGTGTTAAGTAGCAAAGTATGGACGTGAGACATTATCCCTCTGCTGAATAAACCACACTCCCAGGAAAATCACATGCCATCTCTTTGAAGGGAAGAAACCGTTGTTTCCAAATCTTGGGAAATAATAAGTCACGTCTATTGAAAGTCCCGGGTGGCAAAGGTCTCCAGGATTAAGAAAACAGCTTCTTTAAAAGGCCAGCCCTGTCACAGCTTTTAACATATCATAAGCCAACAACTTATTTCAGGAAGTGTTTCTCTAATGCTTTGTATGTATCAGGAGCCACAGCAGGTCCCAGGCAGAGCCTTGCTTCCACTTTCAACTCTATGATCAGTGTTCCTGTTGAAAGGTTAGTTGCGTTGGGTGTGGCGGCTCACACCTGTAATCCTAGCACTCTGGGAGGCTCAGGTGGATGGATCGCCTGGGCTCCGGAGTTAGAGACCAAGCAAGAGCAAGAGCAAGACCTCATCTCTACTAAAAATAGAAAAACTAGCCAGGCATTGTGCTGGGCACCTGTAGTCCCAGCTACTCAGAAGGCAGAAGGATCTCTTGAGCCCAAGAGTTTGAGGTTGCTATGAGCTGTGACAACATGGCACGGGGCGGAGGGCAACAAAGACTGTCAAACACACAAAAAAGTTAATTGCCACATGTCCCGTCACTGTCTTGCTCCAGACCTTTCACTAACTTCCTTCTGCTGCATCTCGAGAAACTGCCAATTCCTGTCCATGGAGTCCCAGGCCCAGCCTTCCACTCAGGGACCTTGTCACTCACCCCCTCACACTGTCCTCCACACCAGCCACACCGGCCTTCCCAGCACGCTCATTTACAACTTAGTCTTCTCACTTACCACTCCCCCTTCAGGGAACTCGCTCCCCTAAATCCCCCCTTGGCCTGTGCCTCCTCACTTCTCGCATCTGCCCCCAAAAATCACCTTCCAGGAGAGGAGACATTTTCCAAGTGCTCCTCCTCCATCATCTTCCATCTCCTTTCAGTCCCCCCGCTTTGTTTTATGAATCATATTCGTCACTCTCAGATATCATATTTTTAATTATCTGTTTACTTATTTATTGACTGTTTCTTCCTCCTAAAAGATAAGACCTTCACGCAGATTGGTCTGAGTTATTATTACAGTTCCAGAACCCAGCATCCTGAATTCAATTCCCTGAATAAATAGGCAGGTTGCCACTTATACAGCAAGTCGGCTACATTTGCCCTTCATGTGCTAGAGAAGCTGTAAGATTTGAAGATATCATTCATGCTAAATAGGAGACCAAAATGTTTTCATGGCCAAGGATTTTTCACTGCGCCACAGAGCGGCGTCTCATCACTCAGAGTTTTTTCTGTTTTTCTCTGTGTCGTGAGCGCAGACACAATATTTGGGTCAGCAAGGAAAGACCAGTCAGCCTGCTTCTCATCTCAAATGTCAAAGGAAGAAAGTGAAAGAGATTTGTTCCAGATGCGTGGGGGAAATTCCAATAAACCCGGTACTTCGCACCCACGCTTCGGAATCTTTCAAATGGTTTGATTTGGTGGTTAAACCTTTTCTTTTTTTTTCTCTCCAGACCAAGAGGAAGATTTCTGTCCCTCCGCTGAGAGGCCTCCCTCATAGTGATGTTATAGCAGTCCTCCCAGCCTTCTGCCCCTTTTCAGACCTTTCTGTTAATTTCTTCACACTACTTAGCTCTGTCTAAAATTCTGTCTCTATTCATGTTTTCCACACTCATTGTCTGATTCTTCCTTATAGAATATAAGCTCCATGAGAGCATGAGCCATGTGTCTTGTCCACCAATGGTTCGCCAGAACCAGAGTTCTTAGCACGTAGAAAATACTCAAAGAGTCTGAACACAGTGGCTCATGCCTTATATCCTAGCACTTTGGGAGGCTGAGGCGGGAGGATCACTTGAACTCAGGGGTTTAAGACCAGCCAGAGCAAGACTGAGACCCTGTCTCTACTAAACATATAAAAATTAGCCAGGTATCATGGTGGACACCTCTATTCCCAGCTTTCTAGGACCAGAGGCTTGCTTGAGGCCAGGAAGGAATTTGAGATTACGGAGAGCGAGGCTGACGTCACAGCACTCCAGCCAGGGTGACAGAGCAAGATGCTGCCTAAGTTGATAAATAAATAAATAAATCCTCAATAAACGTGTGTTGAAAAGATGAAGGGATGAAGCTGCCTCAGCTCTGTGAGGGTCTTCTTGACAACTTCTTCCCAACTTGGACATGACCGTTTCTCTGAATGCCCCTGCACCCATCGTCTATGGCCTACCAGCAGGACTTTTCTCTAATGGCTGTATGGGGGTCTACCAAGCCCTCTGCTGCTTCATGATACTTAAGCTTACACAAACCCTTCAAGCTTGTTTGTGATGATTTTGTGCATTCATAAGTGGTTTCCCAGCCAAACTGTTGGCTTCCCACAGGCAAGGCACAGGGCTTAGGCCAGGGAATAGAGAAAGAAGGGACAGTTTTTGAGGAGATGGTAATGAAATGAGTTTTTCCGGTTTGGGTGGTTTTTGTTGTTGTTTTGAGACAGAGTCTCACTTTGTCACCCTCTGTAGAGTGCTATGGCGTCACAGCTCAGAGCAACCTCAAACTCTTGGGCTCAAGCCATTCTCTTACCTCAGCCTCTCAAGTAGCTGGGACCACAGGTGCCCGCCACAGTGCCCGGCTGTTGAAATGAGTTTTTAAGATTCTGAGTTTTACCTGCCTATGATCTATGCAGGGAGAGATGTCCAATCTACAGTTCGTGTAATAGATCCGAGTGTCAGAGGGAGGTCTAAGCTGAAATCATTTGCTTGTGATTCATTAACGTATGCTTTGTAAGCTGAGAGCACAGGCTCACTTGGGGACAGTATAGAGTTTGAGGAAATGAGAAGTGAGGGGCAGAGCCATGGGAATGCTGTCACGTCAGGATCAAGCAGAGGAAGGAGGCTTAGAGGGAACCATGTCAATGGTAGGAGGGGAACCAGGAAAGTGTGTCTCTGTGGAGGACCAGGAAGTTGACATTTTTTTCAGGATGATAAAGAATGGCCAATGGTGGCCAATGTCACAAAGAATCCAAGTAAGAAAATACTAGAAAAATGCCCAATGGATTTGGCAGGTGGGCCCCGGCATAGCAATTTCACCTGAGAGATGAGGACAGAAGCCTAGCTGGGGGGGGGCTGAGAATGGATTTTACTGGAAGGTGAGTAATTAAACAAAGCGAGTTAAGACAATGTCCTTGAGGAGTTTAGCTTTGAAGATAGGAAGAAAGAGGGGCTGGTGCCTATATAGGAGCTCCTGAGGAAAACAAATCGAGTTTTATTACTCAAAAGTGGTTTGTAAATTGTACACTTGAAATACCTGCAGTTTATTATATGCCAATTATACTTCAATAAAGTGGTGCTTTTAAAAAGCACACTTCAGACTTTCATAAGATATTAATACCCTCTCATTTGAGAATCAAAGTTCAAGTTTATTAGAACATAGTAATGTAGTTCCTGATATGGGAATAAGAAAAATCCAGGATAAGGGAAAAATCCAGAAATAGGTAAACCCATACTCCTGGTTTACAAATAAAAAGAAGGTGAACAGTAACGAAAGCACTCTTCTCATAGTAGGGAGCAGGTGGCATTATGGTCTTTGATATGGGCCAACACAGAGAAAGCTCTGGAATTATGGTTATCGTTTGCAGATTACTGAACACATCTCTAAGAGGCTAGACATTGGGCTAGATTATGGCCCAAATTCAGGCCAATCTGAGAAAGATTAAAACCTCCAGGGAAAAGTCTAAGAGTTTCCTGTCATTAAAAAACTTCACTTAGGGACCTAATGGGAAATAGAGGGAGATAATGTGTAGAGAAGAGACGGTATCATCCAAATTAAGTCCTTTTCCTAAAGGTTCAGCAGTTATCCTACCAGTGTCCTAAAACTGAAATGTCTAAAATGCCAATGTTTAAACAATTACTCAATGGTCAGGAAACTCAAAGATAAGACATGTACATGAAACTAGAGAGAAATATTAACTTGCTGAATGCTGTTTGTTTAGAAGGCAGCCTTCTAGAACTTTCTCTACAGTGTTTTCACATGGAAGAGAAGATGGAAAGGACACACAGAAAGCCAACAGACCAAACAGAGATGGGCACAGTGCTCTGTATTTTTTCAAAGCATGCTTTTCCTCAGCGGATCCTTCAAACAGCAGACAAATAGTACAATAGGGCCTTTCCCTGCCCCCACTCAGCGTGATGTTAGTCTTTGTGTGGTTTTACACAAACAGATCCTGTAATAAGTTTTTCCTTTGATTTGTCTTATTTCCCACAATATTATCCAAAAAGCAGATTTACTAGTGATTGAAAATGCAGCAGCATAAACAGGGGAAAGTGGAGGGGAGGAATTTTATATCTATTGCAATGGGTAGGGTCCCCCTGTTAATTACCAAGAAAAAGAAAAGAAAAATCTAAGCCCTGAAAATAAGTGCCCTGGTTACCAGGTTACAACGCAGAGGGGCTAAGTGACGTGGCCAGCTCATTCCCACGCTACAATTCGTGACTTGAAAAGGTGACTAGAGAAACAGTATCCAATACCTGCCGCAGAGTTAGGAGAGTCATTATAATGTCCTGTGCCCCTGTGACCTCACAAGGCCCCACACGACGCTTAACGTCAGCTTGGTGTCCGGGGTCCTGGCATCTTTGATTATTCAACACTCTTCTCATTTCCCCGGACCCGATTCTGTTCATCCCGCCTTACATAGGAGCCAACATTCATAGACGCCTCACTATACACCAAGCATTGTTCTGAGCACTTTTCGTGTCCTATATCATTTAATTATCACAACAACTCTATTGGGTAAGGTGCTATCCTGTTCATATCCATTTACGGAGGAAATGGCCATGACACAAATAGATTAAGTAATGTATCCATTTGGCACACAGCTGGTGAGTGTACGAGCAGAAATCCAAACCCGGGCAGTCTGGAGTCAAAGCCTTTGTTCTCAGCCACTAGGTGATACTGCCTCCATTTTTTTTTTTTAGTTTTATCAGTATCAATGTATTTGTTTTCTCTCTCTCTTATTTTTTCTTTTTAATTATTCAACCTGGAACTATCTCTCTCTTGGAATATTACAACAGACTCCAAATTGGTCTCCATTAACTTGACCACTTCTCATATTAATGTTTATTATAAAAATAATATATGAACATCGTCTTTCTGTAAAATACTAGAAGAGCATGAATTAGATGAAATCTCATTTGCGCACAAGCTGCAATGCCAGATTTCTCCTCGGGGTCTGGTGTGTCTCCCCCTAGGTCTTTGTCTGCCTCTATACGTGGATCCTTACAAATATACAGTGTTGTCTGGTAGAATTTTTAAAAATAAATTTTGTTACATCAATTATTTGCAAATTCCATTTTGGAAACAGAGCTGTATATTTTTGAGAGCATTTGAAATCAAAACTGTGACCTTTAAAAGAAGAAAAACCACATTCCCTTTCTTCAAAATGCCTCCACTCCAAAATAGAGACGGCGTAAACCCATGGAAGGGCTCTACTGTTCCCCTCTGGGCACCAGTGAAATCTACCAAAGTCCTCCAAAAGACAAGACTAGAAAAAAATCAAAGGAGCAACAGTTGAGTGGTATATACAGAAAAGATTGGAGGGGGGTTCATTTTCTAGCAATTACTCTGTAGATGAAACAATGTGGGCTACCTCATTGGGGAGTTTGCTGTGCAGTGAGACCAGACCCGCTTCTTGATAAAGACTCTACGTAACCAGAATGTTCACTTTCCCTGTACGTCTCACCCCTGTAGCAACCTGAAGGGTTGGATTACATGTAGGTTCCACCCACTGAACTGATCAGGCTTGAACGTGCTTACCTCTTTCCTTGTTTGCTAGTTCCAGAACGTAAGTTCCTGAAAACAGGAATTATATCTCTCCAATTTCCTGCTGCTGTCCCTTTACCCAGCCTCAGTACCTGGCACATAGTCGGGGCTGGACAAATATTTGTTGAATGAATATCTGAACCCAAAGATGCATAATTAATTCTGTTTATCAACATTCCGTGGATTCTGCACCTTGACTATTTCAAGCCTCAGAAAACAGGTTGAGTCAATCCCCCATGACCATCGAACAGTTAAAATGACCCAAAGTTATAGCTCTACAGTAGTCATTAATACCAAGTCATCCAAATAATACCTGACTGTGATACATCAAAAAGAGCGTAAGTTTTAGAGCCAATCACCTGAGGTAAAAAAACATCTCCACCACATGCCTGCTGTGTGACCTTGGTCAGTTTTCTTAGCCTCTGATTTCAGTCTCCTCATCTGTAATGATGATAATAAAATCTTTAGGACTTAGTGATGATTAAATGAAAGAATGTGTTAAAGCATCTAATAACATGCGGCCGTTATGTGGGTACTCAGCATATGTCAGTCCTGCGCCTTTATTCCTTCCTCCCGCTTACTAATAATACGACTTTGACTCTATTTTCCCTGTTAAGCCCATCTCTTCTCTCATTCCCATTTGTGGCAATGTCGGCAACCACTTCTTTCTCTTCTGCGTTTTTGGAAGCGGTCCCAGGGCTCTGGACTCTAGAGATTGCTTTTGGACTGTGTAGCATTATGGATGAAATCCAAATGCTGCGGCACATAATGGCTCTGGCCATTAAAAAAATCCAAACTGTGGTAGCTATTTTATGGAGTGCAATACACATCCAAAAGTTTATAATAGGGTTACCAAATGCGGTGTTCTAAAAATCAAAAAAGCATCCTCTAATTACTCATCCCCTCGTGGAAATAAACAGCTATGTTGGGTATTAAGACAAACATTGTGCTGTTAAGTATAAAGTTCTCTCCAAAAGGTCCCCCAATTATAATTTCAAACCAGTGAATGTGATTCAACCAGGAAAAGGGGAATTTTTCTCTTTCTTTAACCGGAATAAGACTTTCATCCTCTGATAATTCCTTATCCAATTCCCACCATTTCTGCTACCTCAAACTCTTTTACATCAAATCCCAAACCCCTTATTTATAAATTCTTAGAGTTTCAGAAACACTTGCATTTTTTTCTGTCATGTACACACCTTAAAAGTCATCCTAGGGCTTTACAGAGGATTTAAGAAAACTCAGCCAAACTCAATCCTTTCCCTATTATAAGTCTTGTTCTTCTCCAACATTTAAGAATCTCTTGCCACTAATCATTAGGGCAGATCTATTGGGTTGCTACCTGAGTGATCTCCTAGCAATCAGACATGTCTTTAAAACATGTCATTCATTACTTTTTCTTTATCCTGCATTACAATCTTGAGCCTGGTATGGCTTGGTCAAGGTAGTGTTTCTACTATCTTGGTTAGGTTCCAACCATAACTTCTGAGTGGAGATCAGTCTGGGTAGCTTATAAATCTTCTTTAAAAAAAATAAATCAACTTCTTGCTTTAGATCTGGGGAGTGTCAAGAATATTTGGAGTACTTTCCTCCTGTACCTGTAACCTGAAGATTACATCTTTTCTTCAAAGTTTTAGCAAGACCCACCCAGTTAGAATTATAGTCAATAGGATTAGCTAAACATACTACACCCAAAAGACAAGCAGCAGCTGGATTGCTGTCCCACAGCTCACCTGTTGGTAAATGCTGATGTTAGAGTTCCTTATTCACATAAATCTCAAAACCCAGAGGAATTCACACACCACTCAGGCACCATCACAAGAGAACTCTGGAATGGAAATTAACAGCTAAATCATCCTGTATAGGCCTGGGAAGAATTGTATTTTCTTGTTTCTAGATTCCAGGATTCTTTTTTTTCATCTAAATTTGTAAGAGCCTGCCAAGAGATACATCTGCCATCTACAGCTTGCTGTGAGCCTTTGCTGTGTTCAATAACCAGTGTGAATTTCACAGAGATGGCAATGGAGAAAGAGACATGAGGCTTCATGTTAAGAGACTTGTAATCAAATAACTCTGTGGAAGGCAATTTCACACAAATATTCCCAGGGATGAAGGAGACAGAGAAACATACATAAACTGTATGGCATCTAAGTATCAGTCCCAAAGAGCAGAAGGAGCCAACCAAGAGGGTTATTTCAGATGCTGGATCTTCCCATGGCCCCAGTCATCATCCTTCATGGACCATCTGTCCTTTCAAGGATTGGTATCTACTCTGCAAACTGCCGGGTGATCTTAAAGTACAGTATGTCTTATAGCTGGGGTCCCCTCCCCTGGGCTGAGGACTGGTACCCATCCATGCCATGTTAGGAACTGGGCTTCCCAGCAAGAGATGAGTGAGCAAGTGAAGCTTCATCTGTATTTACAGCCTCTCCCCACCACTTGCATCGCTGCCTAAGCGCCAGCTTCTCTCAGATCCCATCTCTTCCCAGCCCCATCCATGGACAATCTGTCTTCCAAGAAACCATGTTATCCTGATGCCAAAAAGGTTGGGGACCACCATTTTGCAGTATCAGTAGTTCCTTAAAATGCTTAACTCTTTAAAGATGGAAAAGAGACAGGGAGAAATACAGACTATAAATTTCACCCCCAGGACATTTCATCAGCTGACTTGTTAATGATAACATTTCATTAGAAGTAAGATAAGGCAAAGACGAAAATAATTATTGAAAATACATTTCAGATAAAACTCCCAGCCCAATTAAAATTGTAAATTAAAAATTCAATCTCTCTGTCTCTCATCTTTTAAAAAACAAATTTGCCCCAGTCCCAACACAAGTTAAATTGCTTAAATTATAGTAGCAAAATCCAAGCTTTGCTCTGGATATTGGGAGCTGAGATCTATTTTGCTATTTATCTCATAAAATCATTCACCATTCCAAGACATTTAGCTACAGTGTTAGAAAACCTTATGTGGTTCCTACTTGTATCATGCAAAGAATTTTAAATAGTCTGTTATTCTGTTGTAACCTTTTTCCCTCCTGCGGTGAGCAGGAGCATTGGGCGGGGTGGAACAGAGGTTGTGAAGTTTGTGAGCAAAGCAATTTTTGAAAACCTCCTTTAAATGGCTAATTAGGTACAACAGAGATTCTTTGGATGCTACAAAATTACAGAAAATCTTTATATCAACCACTTAGTTTGGCTGGGAGTTTATTTTCATTTTAAATGTATTCTTCGGGAAAAAAGCAATACTGAGAATGAATATACCAAAGACTTTTCATGGACAAAGAATAAAACAACTGCGTAGTAGACAAAAATCTGCCTAGATAAAATTCAGTATTTTTATCCAACTTTGGGAGAAGTTAAAACAACTATCTGCTTGTAATAGCAACCATAGAAGTATGCCAGTAAACGTCCCCATGAATAATGTTTCAGCGGCCAGTTTCCTATAACCAGCTAGCTGCAACTCAGCAGCTACCACAATGGCTCAAATTGCCCTACAGGAAATTACGCAAGTTTCTCTTCCTAAGCACACCCACCAAGGAAAGTAAAAACTATCTCCGTCCAAGAGAACTGGGTCACGGGATGAAAGAGGTACCATTCTCTGCAATATCATTAACTCTTGATTTTTAAGGAAACATGGTTCCCATAGGCCTAAGAGAGTTTCTTAAATGTGACCTACATTCGAGCATAATTATCTTTCTTTCCCAATTGGCAAACATATACTGTATAACCTTGTTGTAAAAATCCCATAATTAATACGGTTTTGAATGTTATGAACCAAATGATCTGACCTAAAATGGAGTAAGATGTATAATAGTTGAAGACAATTAAAACAGTCAGACTGCACCCTGGACCTGCCCCCAATATTTTTAAAACAGCAGTCTCTCCTTTATGCAATGCTACTTATTTTATCCGTTGACCATCATAGAGTTCACAGGGAGGAGAAGCGAGGACTGCTTTATTCTTGTCAAATATTGAGGACCAGTTTTAAATATTATTACAAAGTACAACCAAGATTAAAACCGAAGCATTGGCAGGGTGCAGTGGCTCACACCTGTAATCCTAGTGCTCTGGGAGACCGAGGCAGGAAGATCACTAGAGCTCAGGAGTTCGAGACTAGCCTGATCAAGAGCAGTCTTTTCTACTAAAGATAGAAAAAATTATCCAGGTGTTGTGGCAGGAACCTGTAGTCCCAGCTACTCAGGCAAAGCCAGGAGAATAGCTTGAGCCCAGGAGTTTGAGGTTGCTATGAGCTAGGTTGACACCATAGCATTCTAGCCTGGATAGAGTGAGACTCCATCTCTAAATAAATAAATAAATTTGAAGTATTATACATAAAATCCCGTGTAATTAGAAATTTATTCTATGGACAGACAAAATTATTTATAAGTGCTCTTGTATTTATAATGTTTTGTCAGGTGGTATCTCAGAGACATAACAGACATAGCATCTTATAGAAGAAAAATCAATAAAATGTTTTGATCTAACCAGGTCAACACTCACTAGCTCAAGGATCTTAAGCTTTTCATTCAAATCTCTCAGAATTTCCATATCTCACCTGTAAAATGGAATAGTGGAAAAACTTATTTCACAGTGTCTTTTTTTTAAAGGACAAATACAACAGTTGAAATAACTTATAACCTGAATAGGATTAAACAAATGTTTGACTTATTATATCTTTAAATATTGAGAAAATTGTCCGAGAAACGGTACATGCCAAAAGCTATCTTAAACCAAGGAGGCTTTTTACAAATGATGTGGATTATAAATAAATATTGAATATGCTTCTAAAAATTTCAGGTCAGATAAATGTGCATTTAAAAATTATCACGAACTTCCAGATAAAAGTGGCAGATTGTGTATATGTATTTATATTCTCTTCCATGCAAAAACCCATTAAAATGTTAGCAAAAGAATTCAAAGAGATACAAAGTCAGATGGTAAAATAAGAAATGGCTATCAACTGATACAAGATTTTAACAAATTTTTGGAAGGTGAAAACTGGAGACATTCTAACAGATGAAAGGTATCCAAAGAGATTAGCTTAGGGTAAAACTATGAAGGTGGGCGGCAGTGGCAGGGATAGACATTAGCTGAGATGCTGAGAAGTGTGAAAACTGAAATACTATACAGGTGGGAGTAAGATGTGGGTCTAAAACATAGATGAAAGCAATCAAAAGTCTGTTTACGAAACAGCTGATTTCATCACAATATACATTACAACTGGAATCATTACATTTGCCTCATCCTAAAATGTGAACAGAAAACCAAAGATTCCCACACATTTGGGGGGTTGTGGGGGGGGAAGTCCCCAATGCAAAAAACTCAGACTAAGGTAAACAGAAAAAGCTGATTCCAGAATGAAAAGCAATTAATAAATTAATACAAAGAACATAAATTCTTACAGAAATTCCAGCATCCTTAGAAAGAGTCAAGAATATATTGTTTCTATTAGACAAGAACAGGATACTATAAAAAAAGAACAAACTGTGGCTGAGAAGGAAGTTTGACTTAAAGGAATGATTGCCAATCCAAAGCTTCCTGTGTCCGATAAAAAAAGGTATGATTGCTGAAATAAAAAACAGAACGTTAGTTTAGAATGTAAAATTGAGAAAATCTCTCAGAAGATAAAATTAAAATAGACAAAAAGATGTAACCAGGAGAATTAACACACAATAAACAAGAATTAAGAAGAAAATGGAAGGTAGGAAATTGTTAATCCAAATGACACAGAGAATTTTGTGTCACTGAAAAATTTAATTTTTCATATTAAAAGAGCCCTTTAGTGACTATAAAAAAGATTTTCATCTGGGATCAATGATGAAAGAAAAAGGCAGAAGGAAAAACCAGATCATCCACCGAAGAATGAGAGGCAAGCTGGCATTAATTTCACATCAGTAATACTAGATGCTCTAGAAAAGGAACAGTGCCTTTAAAGTTCTAATGAAAAGTTATTTTCAAAGTACATTTTCTACATCTAGTTAAGTGATTATTCAAGCACAAACACAGATCACACTGGCATGTGCTCATTTTCACACATTCAAGGAATCAGAAAAGTTGCACCTCTCATATCATTTCTTAGGCCTTGTGTCCTGCAGCCAGAAAAGCAATCGTCTAGAGTTTCAGAAGGGAGGAAACCGGCCCAAAGAAGCAGAGAAGGGTGATCACTGAGCAGGAACGAGCACAGACAAGAACAGCAGCACAAGGCTCACTCCCTGTCTTCCTGCTGCAACTTCGGAAGAGGGAAGTTGCTGGAAAAATTTGAATGAACTCTCTCGGATCTCGTGGACAAAACCAATGAGTGCATAATAAAAGCAAGTAATATAAAAAAAAAGTAACAGGTTCAATCACACTATCTGGGTGATGGGTACGCTTACAACTTTGACTCAAATGGTACAAAAACAATTTTATGTAACCAAATTGTTTGTACCCTCATAATATTCTGAAATAAAGGGTTTTGGGGGGATTTTTTTTCTTGAAACAGAGTCTCACTTTGTCACCCTCTGTAGAGTGATATGTCATAGCTCACAGCAGCCTCAAACTCTTGGACTCCAGTGATCCTCTTGCCTCAGCCTCCTGAGTAGCTGGGACTACATGCACCTGCAAGACACCCAGCTATTTTCAGAGACAGAGTTTCGCTCTTGCTTAGGCTGGTCTCAAACTCCTGAGCTCAGGCAATCCACTCACCTCAGCCTCCCAGAGTGCTAGGATTACAAGTGTGAGCCACCATGCTCAAGCTTGAAATAAAGTGTTTTTAAAAAGAAAGAAAAATAAAATGAAAAAGAAAGGCAATTAGAAACTCTAGAAAAATTAAAAACTATACAAGACAGGAAATCTAATAACAGAACACTACTTGACTCTGTCATAAACAATAACGTACGGAGTAACAATGTAAACACCGCAGAATTGTAGACAAAGATGGTAGAATAGCATTTGGAAAGCAGAAGGCGAATCTTAATAATCTCAACATTATAAAGGAATAGTTTACAAAAATTGGGAAATAGAAGTGGGAGAGAATAATTGGAAAGATGAGGACTCAAAATTGCATACTGTTGTAAAGGAATAGCGTTTTACCTAAAGTTGTACAGGTAACCAATAAAAAGCTTGTATAGAAATATGAATAACAATATGGAGTGATTTAATCAAGTTATACACTTATGTATTAATGTAGGAAAAAGTATATAATATCTAAAACTAAGGCCAGGTGCAGTGGGCTCATGCCTGTAATCCTAGTACTTGGGAGGCCGAGGTGGGCGGATTGCCTGAGCTCACGGGTTTGAGACCAGCCTGAGCCAGAGTGAGAGCCCATCTCTAAAAATAGCCCAGCGTTGTGTCAGGCACCTGTAGTCCCAGCTACTTGGGAGGCTGAGGCAAGAAAATCACTTGAGCTCAAGAGTTTGAGGTTGCTGTGAGCTATGACACCACAGCATTCTACCGAGGACAACGACGTAAGATTCTGCCTCAAAAAAATAAAATAAAAATTCAAGAAGTAGCGATGTAAGCAAGTTATTTACAGAGAGAGAGGTAACTAACCACAAAATAAAAAGCTACAAAATGTAAAAGGTACATATGAACAGAGACACCCGGGGTGGGGGGGCAGGAAACTGTTGCTTCTCACCCTAAGTGCTTCTGTCTTTTCTGTCCTTATTATTAGGTGTGGTTTCTCACTTTGATAAAAATTGTTAAATGATTAATATAAAAATCCAAGTGTATGCATTTTAGTAAAATAGGTGTAATCTGCTATCACACACAACTTGGTCAAATTTAGTGACAAAGCATTCTACTACAATTTGTTTAGCTCTGAACATGATTTCGGAAGGAGGAGGTGCTCACATTTATTTTGATAAACAGCCACCAATTCTCAAGTGTTCGAACCCAACAAGATGTAAAGTATCTTCCAGTCTCCCCCTCCATTTGGAGACATCTGTGCTCACTGATCTACCATGTGCAAGGCATGCCTGATTATTTTATTATGTCCTTTGCTACTGCAGGAATTATTCATGATCCCTCACTTGCAAGCTGAGAAAACAGGGGGCTCTCTCGATTCAGGACCTCAAGCCTGAAATGGATATGAGTATTTGGTAAATTTAGAATTCCACTCCACTGCCAGCACCCTCTTCTTCTGATCTTCTAAACATACACATTTATCACCAGGAACTGTGGGTGCATTTTGCAAGGGCTGTCCTTTTGAACAGCAGAGAACAAAGAGAATTTTCTGCAAAGTGATGCTGAAACATGATCACTGATGCACACTCTCTTGCCAGCATCTTGCCTATTGAATATCATCCCAGCCTATTATTCAAATATTGTTCTCTTTGGATACAAGAGACAAAGATGGGAGAACCGCTTAAAGTGCTCAAACAGTACCCTCTGCTGGTTGAGTTTAAGCTGAAGAGTTGATTTGTGGCAGGATTGAGTCACACTAACCACCAGGATAAGGAGAGGAGAAAAGATAGCAAGTTAAAAACTATAGACCAGCATGCCAAAGGCAAACACGAATAGAAATCCGACTAGAAATTTTACTTATTATCTAAAATAACTGGCATTTAAGGCATCATATGCATATATATAATGCAAGTGAACTTTCTTAAATCCTAATAAAAGACTTTCTTCTTGCAGAAAGACTATATGAATGAGTAGTTTTGCATAGTACCTTCAAGGTCTTTGCTTTATGAAATGATTCACAAATTCCCCCAGTGAGTTTCTCTAGTGCTCTGAATATATGACATGATTTACACCCTTTGGACAACATAGTGCCTACATAAAACTAACTGGCTTCTTAGACCACAATCTAAGGCTCTTACATGATAGCAGAGATGCCTGCACTGTTCGACATGTTTATAAATGTTTAGGAGAGTTCAAAATTAATTTTTGCTGGCTAACATGTAAAGAGCAGTGGGCTCGAGATAGCAAGATTAATTTACCAACAAAGGAAGGAATGAGTAACATATGCTCATCAGGACAGGGGGTCTGGAAGATCTGTTTTGCTTACTATAGTATAAATGCTTCATAAATTGAGTAGCAATTAAAAACAGGTACAGAGAGTCGAATTAGCATTTTTTATATCTTGGGCTAAAATCTATAAGATATTCAGCTCTCCCTGCCTACTATGTAGGTGGAGTTCACCATATATAAAGCACACATCCTGTTTTCACAAAGTGTTGGTCGTTGAGAAAAAAGTCAACAAATTTTAGACTGTTACAAGTGGGGCACCCACAGGCATTCATCTTTTTCCTTCGAAATAAGGGCAGGAGAAATTTAAATCCCCACGGGCACCAGGAAGATGTATGAGTGGTGCACACTGAGTTTGAGAAACAGCACACCATCTTCTTGGTCTATCTTTAATCGGAGGTGGAGATCAGAACACAGAGAAATAATTCTCCACTATAAGAAAAGCAACAGTGCAAATATGATGATAAATGATAACGGAGGCCTCACTTCAGGGTTAGGGATGGCATGAGGAAGAAGAAGAGTGATGAAACAGAGGACAGTGGGTGCCCCTCATACAGCGGTCAGTTGTGATTGCTGCCATGAAGCCGAGAGCCAAAGGATGTCAGATCTCAGGATTTTTCAAGAGGATCTTGTAGTGAGAATATTAATGTAACGTGTGCTCTTTGAGGCTCAAATCTTCACATGTTTCAAAATGTACAGATATTTCTAAATTGTTACAGATATTTACAAACTAAATCTATCCCACCATCAGCGGTAGGTAACTACCACAGACCAAAAGCTCTTCCCTTCTGCCCCAGGGCCTTTGTATGTGCCCTTCATTCTGCCGTAATTTTCTTCTTCCAACCCCTACTTGCCTTCTGGTCCACTACGCTCATCCCTCTGGTTTTGACCCAATTGCCACTGCTTGCAGGAAGTGTTCCTTGATCTGTTAGATTAGGTAAGGTGCCCTTGTAATAATAGTCTCCCACCTTTCTGTACCTTTTCATTGTAGCACATAGCAAGGTTTTACATGTTTATTTGTATAATTGTTTGGTCTCTTTCCTCCTCCATCATGGGGACAGAAGCCACGTCTCTTTTGTTCAGGAGCACATTGCCCATCATGAAGCAGGCATCGGTAAATAATTATCACGTGAACAAGTGATAACTTTAGTTCTTCATAGGCATCGCTGGAGCTGCTCATCCATGGTTAATATGACACAAACCCTTAGATTTGAGCATTGGAGGCAGGATGGTCTGGACTCTAATCCCAGATAACCTGCCTGGTATTTGTGATGCTGGGTAAATTACTGACCCTCACAGAGTTTGTGTTTTCTGATTTAAAAGAGCAGGACTTCATAGATTTGTGCAAAGACTAAAAAAGAGACATCTAAATATTTGTACAGTACTAATACATAGTAGTTGCTCAGTAAATGTTAATTATTATTATTATTATCATTAATACTAATAATTAGTCTACTCCCTCAAGATTCCCCCCCCCCACCGGGCTCACTGGTAGGAGTTTGGCAGATCTGAGCTAACAGTCCCACTTCCACACTTTTGACCTCAGAATAGCATTCTCCCAACTAACAATAGCTTTCTCCTACCACCCAAGCTAAACAGACAAGATAATTTTCACTCTAACCCGCATTCAGAGAAATCAGGCCAGGAAGAGGTCTTTCAGGCCAGGAAGAGGTCTTACAATCCCTAGTTTTAACCATGGAATTCAAAAAGAAAAGTCAGAAAGGTTTATTGGCCACAAATATCTTTCCTGATTATATAACTAATCTAAACCAACCCTTTAAAAAATGCCCAACACTTACCTCAGGCCCTGCAACCTGCCAGAGTGAGTTAAGATCTAGGATAGAACAATGGACATATTATCCCTGAGATCAAGCATGTAATACCTTGATTTAGGATATCTGGGAAGGAGACACTATGGTGTGAGTCATGGGATCAGAGCCAGACTTACCTGGGCTCAGAATATTTTGTCACTGCAGCCCTGTGGTCTTGGCCAAATCATTAGGCCCTGCCTGTAAAACTAACCTCATAAAACTTGCTTGGAGAGTTGTTTTGAAGATTAAAGAGAATACGTGGGAGATAGTCTGGCATGGAAGACATGCTCAGGAAAGGATCATTACACAATAAAGGGGAATTAGAGCATGGAACTCATTCTCCGCCCTATTTCTCCCCAAATAAAATTCTATATGGCTTATACACAATAGCACCAGCCATAGCAAGCTCCATTGCATACTGTTCACGGGATTCCAAACTTATAATGGGCGAAATAAGACAGACATGCACCCGCCATGTACAGATCTTTGTCCTCTATTTCCACGGAAAGGTGGGGAGAAGTCTGGTTTCACTTATAGGGCTTCCCGGGAAATCTGGCACGGAAACCCACACTCTGGTCACTGGGCCACCATGTAATCCCTGCTCCCCACACTTACATTCTAAGGTCAGAGAGGTTCCAGATGCCTACTGCAAGTCATTTCTGGACCACTTTGTAACAAAATGCCTGTAGATTTCTTTTTTTCTTTTTCTATTTCAACGTCTGCTAATCCCAGTGTATCCCACATCAGACCCCATGGCCCTTAGCCTTCCCCTCAAACTGAGACCGTAGGGTCATCACTCATCATTTCTGATTCGGGGCATCTGTGCTTGGCGAGCCCATGTGGCGGCACACCCTGAATCTCACCTGGTACTTATTTGTCTTCCTGGCTGGGTGAGATCACAGAATCTTGGTCTGATTTATCTTTGTTTTCCCAGAAATTAGAACATAGAAGGCCCTCACATCTTCCCACAAAAGGGATTATTTGTGACTGATTTAAACAAGAGAGGAATTTATATTCAAAGGATGTTGGGTGAGTCCCAGAATATCCAGGAAGCCTGAAGATCCAGGCTGAAGGCCAGCCTGAAGGTCTGTGTGGCCAGGAACAAGATCCCAGACAGTACTGAGCAGGATCACCACTGCAAGCCACATGCTGCCCCGGCACCACCAACACCACTGGACTGGACACCACTACTTCCCCAGCCACCTCAATAGACTGCCTTCAGCAACCAAGTTTGCTGCTGCTGAGAAGCAGAGACACCCCTCGCCTCCTTCCCCACCATTGTAACTATCTTTCAATTACAAATCCAGGGATCGTATCCAGGCCCACCTGCACGGGAGGTGGGAGACGCAGGTATCCAGTGTGGGAGAGGGCCTGCTGCCCAGCAAGACCTACAAGGTAAGGAATTCCCCCACAGGATGGGGTTCAGATGCTGGGCAGCCAGAATCACAGCCCAGCACGTCATTACTGCCCTTAACTTGCCAGCATTGACTAGAGTCCAGCTTGCCTGGCCTCCTTGGAGCTCCCTCCAGCAGCTCAAACTTACAGTGCTCAGGATCTGTCAATAAGCAAATAAACGACGATTCTAACGCCACATAGTCACTTTCTCTCTGGGTTCCCATGACATCCACTGTGATCCCTCATTTTGTTCTAAACTTTTAATGTGGCCAGATTCAGACCAGCTGTGCCCTACAGAGTGGACGCTGCTGAGAACAGCCTGCTGTGGGCGCACCAGCCCTATCCACTGCCCTCCCCTCTGCCTGCCTGGAGCCAGCCCCAGGGCTGCCCGGCCTCCCCGGCCTCTGGCTTTGTCTTCTCTTTTCCATCACCCCACCGCCCTTTGGACTTGATGACTGCGTTTGGCTCATTCACTCCTTGACCCAGGGCACCTTGTAGTGCTTCTTGACAGAGACACGATCAGCTTTTGGTGAGCTCATCTTTGTTGTGCAAACCTGTTCCACATATTACAGGACTTGTTAACATCCCTGGCTGTGCTCGGGAAAGTTTAGGACTGTTCTGAAGTCATGGTGACAACCCAAATCTGGATACACATTTCCTAATTGTCCCTAGTTTGCGGTGGGGGTCGGGGGAAAGGTCCCCAGAGAGGAAACCTGGCTTCACAGATTCTGCTCCCACTTATCACTGCTGCTCCCCTGTTGAGCACCCCTTTCTGCCCAGCACCGCAGATGTGAACCCAGCTACCCAGCCATCTGGACAGTTAGAATTCCGTGCCCTGTAGGGAGTGGGGGAACTTTCTGGTCAAAATTAGCATTGGGTGGAATGACTGGTGGATAATTGGACGTAGAGTTGGGTAGAAGGGGACTTTGTGTTCCTACTCTGCTGTGATATGTTCAAGGAACTTAATCACCCTGAGCTCCAAGTTCTTCTTTTGTATAACGAGAGGTGTTTCAGATCAGAGCCTGAGAGGGAGAGTTTTCATCCAGATGTATCACTGGGAGTGCACCCCCAGAGGGAGAGTGGGGAAAGCAGGATAAAGTGGGAACAAACGGCCAACTGAGGACAATTGGAAGCATAAATTATACCAGAGTTCACCCCCCCCCCTTGAAGATAAGAGACAGGCCTTTGGTATCTCCAAAGGGGTCTGCCAGGCAGTTGCAGAGAGTTAGAGTGGGGAGGCTAGTCCCAGTGGCCGAAGGAAGCCTTGCCCTAAACCCCTCATATACACAGACATGCAAACACACACACACGGGCATGGCTGCGGGTTATCATTCTCACAGCAATGAGGGGACAGCTGAGTAGAGATAAAGGGGCTGGGCCACCCCCAGCATCACCACAGAAATACCCACCTCAGGAATACCACCATGTTGTCAGCATGGTGTGTGGTACACAGGGAGTGGCCGAGTGGCACCAGTGGAAAGTGTGCCCTCTCTCCTGTCTCACAGGTATGTGTGTGGGTGGGGGGAGGACATCCAGGTGAGGCAGCCAGGCCGGAGGAGCCATGAGGAGACACTCATACAGCCTTTAAACTCTTGGTCCCTCTCAGGAGCCCGAAGCTTCCCTGGCCTCACGCCTGACTCTGAGTGGCCACCCCAGCCTCTGCACTGGGGAATGTCTCTTATTTACCATTTTAACATGGATAGAAGACCCAAGTCTTAGAATACCTAGCATTTTAATGGGAACACATTGACAAGAGGCAGCGGTCCAAGCTCTAGTCAGAGCTTTCCAGAGATGCAGAATCACTGGGTTTTCGTGAAGAGCATTATTCTTGCTTCTATCTGGAGGGAGGAGGGAGGGAACCAAGAAAGGAGGGAAGGAAGGAGGGAGAGAGGGACAGAAGGATGGAGGGAAGGAAGGAGGGA
>NW_003852402.1:27162876-27171468 GCF_000181295.1 Otolemur garnettii | reverse complement strand
AGGGAAGAAGAAAAGAAGGAAGGGAGAGAGAGACAGAAGGATGGAGGGAAGGAAGGAGGGAGAGAGGGACAGAAGGATGGAGGGAAGGAAGGAGGAAAGAAGGAAAGAAGGGAGGGAGGGAGGGAGGAAGGGAGGAAGAAAACAAGGGGATGCAGAAGGAAAGGAGAAGGAAGAGGGGAGGAGGGAAGAAAGGTGAGAGGGAAGGAAGGGATTTGTTCATTTCTTGGGCACAGATACAAAGAAAAATACCAAAGAAAGGGACTGTTTGCCTCATTGCTATCTTATACCAAGGCATGTTACTTTGCCCTTTTGTTTTATTGAAATCCACGAAGGCTCCTCCAGTGCGGCTGTGAAATCCCTCTCGCACTCTGGCCTTCCACACTGTTCCCGTCGGCAGGCCTTAGCTTACTAGGGGGAATGACTCTGAATATGCTTTGGTCCTGGGAGCACAGAAACCTATCTGCCCTCACCACTAAGTTCCTTTACGCAACATCATACAGCTTTAATTTTTTTTAGAAAATTGAATAGTTAACCACTTTTAAGCAGCTAACAGTGATATCTGTTCATGGCAGAACAAATAGAAAGCCTACAAAAGTAAAAGGGAGAAATACAGATCACCCACTATACCAAAATAATGAGCTAGCATTTTATTGTATGTGCTTGTAGATCATTTCCGTGCAGACACTCACACATTGTCCACATAATTATACTGGGCACCATGTTGTAACCTGCTCTTTTCATTAAAAATATACATTACTGACATCTTTCACATCAACCATACAGAGTGTCCATAAAGTTCGTGTGCAATTAAAAATAGTATAATATAGCATAGTACACTGTCATTTTTAATGACAACATGGAATTCCATTATATGAATATACCATAACTTTCTGGATGAACATATTACATTTGACATATATGCTGTTTCCAAATGTTTTGCATTTGTAAACAATGCCATCATGAACATCTTTGGCTCGAACTTGCAGCACATGTACACTTAGTTACATATGTTAGATTCCTGGAAATGGTATTACTGGATCAAAGAGTTTTCACATTTGCAATGTTATACACATTGCAAAATTATCTTCCAAAAAGGCTGTAAGCATTTCTGTGTTCACAGCTTCCACATGAAGATAAGGTTGAGTCTTCTTGTGATCAACACTGTGTGACTATAATATTCAGTGTTAGAAATGATACGTGATGTTATTTTTAAATATTTCAAAGGAAATTCTCACTGTTTCAATAAGCCAACACAGACAGAATTCTACCTAACTGATGTCTAACTAATTTTTTTGCTGTATATATAACACTAGTTAACATAGACACTTTGAAAATATGCGCTTACGCCAGGTACACTGGCTCATACCTGTTATCCTAGCACTCTGGGAGGCTGAGGCAGGAGGCTGCCTTGAAGCTTAGCCCAGAACTGTGGTGAGCACCTGTAGTTCCAGCTACTCCAGAAGCTGAGGGAGGAGGATGACTTGAACCCAGGAGTTTGGGAGCTGGGCTGATGCTATGGCAACTCCAGCCTGGGCAACAGAGTAAAACTGTCTTTAAAAAAAAGGAAATACTGGCTTAAAAAAATCATATCTAAAGGGTATAATATGCTCAGTGCCCAATTTTAGGTTTTATAAAATAGGTTTTAAATAATAAATGCTGACACTTACGTTACTTAGATTACTTAGGTTTTCACTTAACTCGTAAGATATAGTGTCAATTGTATTTACAGATTAGCCAGCTAGTTGACACATTAGAGATTTTTAATGAAATATTGAAAATTTGCCCAAGGAAATAGAATGAAAGTAGAGAAAAATCTAAAAAATAAATGATGATATAGTGATTGTATTTGGTAAACAGACCAATTACTTTGACATTAGGAACTTTAAGAGTGTGTTCCAAGTTTTGTCCCTGATTTTCTTGCCTTTGAGGAATTACTTCAGTGTCAGGATCTGCTTCTGACACTACTTCTCAGGGCCCGGGACTGGCCAGGTCTCCGGCCCGGCTTAGGTAGGTTCTGGACGGGGACTGCTAAGCTACCTTGCTCAGGAACAGTTTCTCTTAGGTGCTTGAGGACTATCTATCTTAGCTGGAGAGAGAAAGAATGTTTTAGAGAGAGTAAAGCAGTCTTCTTAGAACAGATAGCTCTTAGTCTTTAGCAGAGCTTGGTAATCTTCAGGAGAGATGCCATGCTGGCGTTCTGCAGGCAGGAGAGGAGACAGAGTCAGAGTAAGCGTGTCCATGATAGAATGCACATGCTTCCTGACTGCCTGCTCCTCCAGCCTAATATAAGGCTGAGCTCGTGCCTCTCAACACCACAGGTGTAGAGACTGCCAATTCACCAATGCTCTCATCTCGCGAGCTCTCTCATGCTAGTTAGAACTAAATCTCTCTCCATGCCCTGTTCACCAAGGTGTTCCATTACAGGTATTTCCTATAACTCTCACTCCTCCTAGCCATAGGCTATACGGGCTGCTACACTTCAGTGTGCCACAAACAGAGAAGTAGACACAACGCTGGCACTCCCACTTTCCTGCGCATTTGACCTCACTGCACATGAGTTTTCGAGTTTACTAGAAACTATCTTTAAATCCCTCAAAGAGGAGTGAGTGCTTTATGAATAGAATTTTAGCTTGTGGGGTGCCAGACTAGTTCAGTAAATTCTCATATTTCTCCCTTTTTTCTTTTTGTTTCCAGCCATGTTACTGCTTAAGAAATCTCATTTCAATCTCAATACATTTTAAAGAATGTCCTACACAAGTGATTTCAGAGGACACAAACAAAAGCTGTCCAGTTTCATAAATGACTCGTTTCTGATACCTCTCTGTGACTGCTTTAGTTTTTTCCTTTATTATATCATAACTGTGTACATTCACCCATTTGTGGGGTCCAGTGTGCTGATTTGATATACAATGTGGAATGCTTACATCAACCTGATTAACATAACCATCACCTCACTTACGTATTGGTTGTGGCAAGACTTAAATACTTCTCATTTGTCCCCTCACATTAGAGCTCAATCCTATAGGAAACATTTTTCTGAGAAAAAAATTAAAACATAGTAACTTATGATCTATCCTAAATTGTAAGACATTATTGCTTCCAGGACTTGCCTTCAATTTAATGATAGCTTCGCCGTCATAAGGAAAAAGGAAACATTACAAGCAACGTAGACATAGGGAGAAAATACGCAAATATATCTGATGAAGGGTTAACATCCGAATACCTAAGAACGCCTATAAAAAGCCAGGCTGGCTCAGCGCAGAGCATCTGACTGCCAGACCAGAGTCCCAGCCACCAGGCACAGTGCCCCCCAAATGTGTCCTGGACATTTCCATTTCCATTGCAACTGAAACGCACCTTATCAAAAAGTACATCATGTCGACGAATTTCTGATTCTGTAAACCACCCAGATGATTCTGTTCATTCTGTCATTTTTCTGTTGAAATGAATTTCCCTGCATATATACAAGATCGGACAATTAAGTTTGTGAACTCGTCATAGGAAAAGTGCCACATATCTCATTGCCAAATATCACTGTGGTCACCAGATGGCCAAGGGGCGTACTTCGGAGGTGACTGTAGTGATATGTGGTGATGAGGTATGTAGCACTTTTTCTAGGATTAGTTTGTGGACTTAACTGTCTAGGCTCGTATACCAAATTATATACATACTTGTGGAATCATTCAGCAAATATTTACTGAGGTCTACTATAAGGTCAGGCACTGGAGATGAAATGGCATGAGGACAAAGGTCACACACATTTTCCTCAGGAATCTTACAATCTCATGGGTGGGTTAATAATTGTTTGCTTTTATTATTTCATTTCTGTTAATTTTTATTAATTACTTAAATCAATAATTGCATGAGCAAATCCATAAACACAAATTATAATTTATCCTTTAAGGCCAAAGCATGCAGTGTTTTGAATACATGACCAGGTGTCCTCACCTGGTCAGCCGGGTCAGGGAGAAGTCTCAGTACAGAAACTGGTATTAAAAACAAGACTCGAGGGCCGGTTAACCAGGAAAGAAAAGCAGAGAAATAACAACTCTGAGGAGGAAACAGCAACTGCAAATGCCCCCAAGATGGAAAAGAAAGAAAATCTAAATCCCTTGTATCCTCAAAGCTCAGTGCAAATTAGATCTCTGCCTGAAAACTTTCTGAAAATCTCCCCCAGACCTTTAATCTCCCTGACTCTTTCTTCCCAGAGATTCTTCCAGTGTTTTGTCACTGCTTGATAATAACAGTAATAACAACAACGACATTTAACACAGGGTTCCAGTGTCCCAGGCTCTCCTGTAAGCAATTGATCTGTTTTTCTCATTTGTTCCTCACAGTTCTATGGGGTAGGTACTGGAGAGCTGATTAACTCAACTGTTCAGTTGGTAAGTGCAGCAGTTGGGTGAGCGCTGCTAATGCACACCGCTGTGTCGCCTTCCTCATCATTTTTGTAGATGTCTTACTTCCTCTAGCAGGTGACAAACTCTGAGAGAAAGGACCAGGATGGATGACGCATGCATTGATTCATTCCTTCAACCAGCATTTATCCCATGACTCCTACTCACCAGGTACCATTCACCTCCACACCCCAACCTGGTACACTGCAGGAGTGAATGAGTGCAGGGTCACATGGGAGAGCTCACACGGCCTTCTCTGGGGCAGGGTACACAAGGCAGGGCCAGAAGAAGCAAAGGAAAACTTCACCTCAGTCACCAGACAGCAAGCAACTCAAGTAAGCAGGGTTCCTGAGCACGTCCTGACGGTGGGTTGGGTAGTTTCATGTTGGTACAATCCCCAGAGGGTAAGGTTTGTTGTCCCAAAGCGGATAAATAAGGAAATCAGACTTTAAGAGTATATGTGACCTGCTGAAAGCCACACCTAGGAAATGGCAAAGCAAGGATCTACCCTGGCCTTGTCCAAGGCCTAAGTCTTCTTATGCAGCCTCCTCACTTTTTTTTTTCTTTTTTGCAGTTTTTTGGCCGGGGCTGGGTTTGAACCCACAACCTCCAGCATATGGGGCCAGCACCCTACTCCTTTGAGCCACAGGCACCGCCCAGCCTCCTCACTTTTATCATGGAGTCTCTCCCTGTTGAACTGAAAGGCAGTCAAATGCCCCCAGAGTCTGTTAGTTTCCAAACAATAGAGTTTATTGGTCAACTAATCAAAAGATATACACACAGGGAGATGATTACTAAATGAATCAGGACGAGACTGTCTTGAGAAGGGAGGTCATGGTGTTGGAAAGAAAACACTCAATAAGTTTTTGAGGTGCTGGCCATGTTCTTGGCCATCTTCTATTCTTTGTCTGAATGGCAGGTCCATGAGCAATCACTTTAGAATTCATTAAGCTATATATTTGCTTGGTGTGCTTTGCTCTCTGTGTTATACATCACCATGAAAAAGTTTTAAAAGTGTCGAAAAAAGTTTTAAAAATGTCACCATTTTCTCCAGGAAAATATGACTGCCATAGACACAGACAGTCCTGATGGGAGAGGTAGTTAGATATTGAGCTACTTTTCAGCAAGATCCAAAGGGTCACATTCTTGAGATGGTGGCAAAAATGAGATGAAGTCCTTATCTCCATCTGGGATGCCCACTTTCACTGGTCCAGGTATGAACCCCAAATGAAAAAGCAGTTCAGGTAGCAGGTGGGTGATGTTTCCAGCCAGAGATCATGGAAGGAATGGGATTAAGTATAAAAAACTATTTATTCTACTGGAAATTCACCAAAAATAGCTAAAGGACACTAGACAAAGGCACCGTCGGCATGCAGTTGTTTGCGCAAGTAGCATCATTGCATTTCCTAGTCAGCTGCCTCGCCACGCCGCTGTCCTGGGTGATGACATGTAGGAATCCCTATGACTCCATTCACATAAGACCACAGAGGTGGGATAGTCAAGAGTATTAAAGGACCTCGACTGTGCAAGATGAGGCCCGTGGGAGAACAGACAGCCCAGGTCAGAGTATGACCCACAGAGGAAGATGGGGAAACCATCACTCAAATGAAACATTCTGCCTTACTGTGAGTCTCCGTTCTCTATTTTTTTTCCTTATATTTTTGGCTCATTATTTTAGGTGCAGTGGGTCTATTTTGGTTTCCCCAAAGCAATATTTTAGCTACAGAACATCTGTCACTTTGAGAGTGAGAGAGGAATCTCAATGTTCTTCGTGGTTTTGTAACAGAATTCTAACGTATCAGACATTGACCCTGTTAGTAAGTAGCTGAGATGAGCAGAGTGCACCAAATTAGAAAGATTATAGTCCCCACCATGGCACGCGTGCGCACACACACACACACACACACAGCCTGTCCTTTCTGTGCCCTGTGATAGATCCTGTGACAGATGTGTCCCCAAAGGATATGCATCAACTATTTGATTTCTCTTTCCTGTTATTTTTCTTTTATGTCCCTTTAATTCGTTTTTGTAATGAATGTTGTCATCTAGCAAATAGCACTTCAAATATGTGTTTTAGAAACAGAAATTATAAAGAACATTGCTAGTTTCTTGACTAGCCTAAAAATTGAGTAAGTTCCAGGCTGTAAATAATGCAGGGGTCTCAGCCAGCCCCTTCCAAATTGAGCAAGTGATTTAACTTCTCCGAGCCTCAGTTTCCTCTGTTGTAAACAGGGGCAATAATTCACAGTTCACAGAACTGCAGGAGAACTCCACGAGATGTGTGTAGAGCAGACAGCACAGGGCACGGCATGTAAGGTGGCTGACGGAAGCCATTTCTTCCCCTTTCTTCTTAGCTGACTGAAGTCTTCAGAAAATACAATAAATAAATACATGGTATATACTATGGGTTAAAAATGTGATTTTTTTTAAAGGCATGGGGTACTTTAGTTTCTAAAACAACCATTGTGCATCCAAGAGTAGCTCTGTTTATGACTATGCATTTTCATCTGTCTAGGTTCACTCAACCCTCAATGTATCAGCTAGTCTTTTACATTAGGTTTAAATTTCATTTCCCCCAAGGAAATCTGTCTTGGGCATTTCAGTTCACAATGATCTCTCCCTTTCTTAAATCGTCCCCCTCCTGAATGCACTAAGCAAAATCTTACTACATACATGTGTGTGTGTGTGATTTTTCTTAATCAAACTGGATGCCTGTAAAGTAAGGATTGTAACCAGAATTCAAAATAGCACGCGCTAAAGATATGCTTTTTGGTTGACTGGTTGATTGATCAGTAGACAAGGACTTAACTCTCCTGTTATAACCAGGTAACAGCCTTGTACTATCCAGAGTTCACACAGGGGAGCAGCACTTTCCCAAGGAATTCAACCACCAATTCATCAATAGGCCCCCACAATTCCCTCAACTACAAACTGTAGTTAAAGAAGCATCAACCAGGATCTGAGCCAATCTGAAATCTACTATAAATCCAATAGTTGAATCCACTCCTCTCCTAGCTGAGCAATGAACAGTGTTTCTTCTCCACTTAAAACAAACACATTTGTCCAGTTTAGCAAATGTCAGCCCAGCAGCATGAATAACAAAATATCAAGTGCCATTTCCATGAAGCGAAGTTACTGGGCCAACAGCAGATGCATCCGTTGGCATCAGGCGAAGCTCATTTTGTTAGCAACCACAGCACTAGAGACCAGGCAGACAAAGCCCACTCTCTCAGCGCTGGTCAAAAGGGCCCACCTATTGTCTCTGGCAGACAGTGCCAGAAATAAAGTATCCTGGAGACTCAATGTAAGGCAGGCTGAAAATACGTGTGCCAAGCCAAAACGAAAACACGGCTGCACAATGGTGACAACTGAAGGAGCAGCTGGTCCTGGTGGCACCAGACTGTGACTTTCAGCCCGTGTCATCAACACTTGTCCGTATAGTAAACATTTTCTGAAGAGCTGCCTGTCAGTTTCCATTTATTTATAAATAAGTGAATGAATAGCATCCAACGTACACATTTTTCATGGTCTTTTTTTTCTTCTTTAAATTCTGAAACTAGATGAGAAAGGACACACCATAGCAAAGTGATATCACAAGGAGAATGCAGCTCTGCCCTGGAAGGAGCATTGACGACTGACGGATGATCCATGTTGATTGAGTCCATGGAATGAGGCAGTTGCAGGCTATTGTTGGAACAAAGGGAGGTCAAATTTTATTCTTCTCCTGCTGGGACACAAAGAGTTGGTCACAACTTTTCTTTAAAAAGAAGAAGAAGAAGAATGCATTCCTAAATCAAGGCTTCCCAAGGCAGTAAGAACAATCCCAGGACTTTTTAGACACGCTATCTCCATCCGTGGACAAATACTTCTGACTTTTTAAATTGAACTTGCAATCTTCTTGGGTTTGGCTGTCACTCTAAGAAAGTCCTTTTGAATTCAGATTAGCCATATGCATCTCATTTTATGTATCTCCTCTTATAAATATAACTGTGAAAAGATGAAACTATATGCATCCAGTACTGTCCCATATGGAGGTTTATAAAATCTGATGGTAACTGGTAAAAATGGCCTTGAAGTGTTTCTGTTCTTAATAGCTCTCTCTTTAAAACACACAAAAAATAGGGGGATTCTGGGAAGATGGCTGACTGGTAGCAACCCTGGTCAGAGGCTCCTGAACAAAGGAAGAAAAACTGGT
>NW_003852402.1:27077838-27156291 GCF_000181295.1 Otolemur garnettii | reverse complement strand
AAAAAAAAAAAAAAAAAAAACACACAAAAAATAAAAATAAGTATATTGAAACAAATTCATCTTTGGGACAGAGAATGAATGGGAAACAATACAAAGGATTAAATAAATGCAACTACTTTGAAACTTGTGATGACATTTTCTAAGCCCAATTGAGATGACGTGGAGCTTCCTTTTGCAAAGCAGCCCGAACAACAAATGATCAGCCATGGCTTTGGAATCAATGTCAGCTGTAATCTTTTAGCCAAGTATGGTAGATTGATTGCATTAATTTCCTAATCATTCATTCCTTCTTTTACCCAGATTCTGACTCCAATCTTAGCCATGTGACGTTCTCTGGGTAAGGGGATGTTGTCAGACATGTCAGAAGCTTGTGCTCTTGCCCTCAGCCATAGCCATGGGAATATGCCAGGTCTAGCCTACTGGATGGTGACAGACAACTGGAGCACAGCCTCCAATGCTTCTCAGCCAATGCAATCTTAAGCTGTGGACAGTTAGCTGATTCCCAAGCCGGTAAGTGAGTCCAACTCAAGCTAGAAGAACTGCCCAGCTGAGCCCAGCCTAAATCAGCAACCTACAGACTTGGGAGCTGAATCAATACTTGCTATCTCAAAGCACCAGGTGTTGTGGTTATTTGTTAACACATTATTGTGGCAAAAGATGTATTACGACATGGCACTGGGAAAATCACTCTACCCCAAAAGCCTTTGGTTTTTTAAATTTTCTAATATACAAAATGAATGTACAATAACATCTTCACAAAGAAACTGTCATTTAAATTCTTTAAATTGGCAAAGGTACGTGAAATTGTTTAGCACATAATTAGCACGTCATCAGTAAGAGCTCCTTCTGTGCTGCACATTTTGCCTTTAGATCTCTCCTCACTGAAGAGCAGCCTTCTTATTGTCCTCTCTATTGGTGTCCATTCACCGTACACACCACATGATCCATAATTGTGTCTATTTGGAGCACTGCAGTGGAGTCTGCAGGGTACACTGCCTACATTTAAACAAAAGGTCTCTTGTGTTACCCAGAAGAATCCTGCAATGTGCCAGAAATTTCCCAGATTATTTCAAAGATTCCATTCCCTCCAGATCATGCTCTAGGTTGAAGCCCAGAGAAACACCACTGACTTCCCGCTTCTAAAAGGCTGCCTCTGAAGGCACAAGCCCACTTTTCACTGATTTACCTCCCTACCATCCTTGTGACATTTCCTGGGATCATGTCCCAAATAAACTGCTGGAATGCAAATCTTTTCTGAAGTCTGCTTCTGAAAAATCCAAACTTAAATAAGTCTGGAAACCCACCTTCGTAAGGAACCCATCTGAAAACCAGGTTTCCAAAGGTAAATCTAGCAAGAGTCTGAGACCAGACACATTCCCGCATATTAACCATTTATAATGAGTGTCACACATCGAGATCTTAAGGTATAAGCTTCAGTCAGCCCTTTGGCATCTCCCTTCTGGGATCTGGTGGTAAATGTCTACATGGTCTTCCTTATCCTGGGTTTGCCTTACTAGTTCTCATTACCCCTTCTGTAGTCATTTTCCATACAGTTGCCACATGGGTCCCATCCTTAGGATTCCTTAATGCCCTTTCCATGAATAACATACAAGACCTTTTATGATCTGATCATTCCTACCTACCTCTCCTGCTTCATTTGTTACCACTTCTCTGTACCTTCCACCTTGGCCACACTAAATAACTTGCAGTTCCTGAGTCAGTATGCTGTGTTACATTTCAGTGCACTGATATAAGCTATTTTCTCACTCGTGTAGCCTTTCTCCCCTATACCTCCTGCTGAACCCCAATTCCTCCTTCAAAACCCTGATCAGGAGATGAAATGAACTGGGCAGTCATATCATTCTCTTGACTATTCTTTCAAAACATACCTTGAATCCATGCATATCCCTCCCTGTCACTCGCATGCTTTGTATTGCTAAAAAGTTCTCATAATGACCATTATTATTTTTGTTTGTATACAACACACACAAAAATAAGCATAACATGAACATAGGAATGGCTTATGTTGCAATCAGGTCAAATGAGAGTAAACTTGAAAATGACTTTGTTTGTCTTTTTTTTATTAAATCATAGCTGTGTACATTAATGCAATCATGGGGTACAGTGTGGTGTTTTCATATACAATTTGAAATAGTTTCATCGAACTGGTTAACATAACCTTCATGTCGTTTTCTTAGTTATTGTGTTAAGACATTTATATTCTATTTTTAGAAAGATTCACTTGTACCCTTGTAAGATAAACCATAGAGGTGATCCCTCCAGTCACCCTCCCTCCACCCATCCACCCCCTTCCTCTCCCCTCCCCTTCCCCTCCCCATATTCTTAGGCTATAATTAGGTTATAGCTTTTATATGAAAGCTATAAATTAGTTTCGTAATAGGGCTCTTTGTCTTAATCACAAAATCTTAGGATTCAGAAGTACCCATTGGGTCTTAGAGCTCATTGGATGTTTGCTTCTATTATACAACAATCTAATCTAAACTTGAATGCATCCAGTAAGAGAAATCATGCAGTTACCCATAGAAGCCCATTCATTATTCATCCCTGGATAATTCAAGTGGTAATAAAATTCTTCCCACTATTGTATTGAAGTTTGCCTCACTAAAGCATTTTCTTGTTAATTTTCATTCTCTACTTTAGGCTTTTAAAGCAAGTAATCCTCTCCCCTCCCACCTGAGAGCCCATCTCTATTTTAACACATAGTACACAGCAAACGTGAGCTTTCTCTTCCTCCACCTAAACATCTCTCTGTCCTTCAGCCATTCCACACGTGGTGCTAGAACAGAGGATGGAACTGAGAAAGAGCCCAGGAGTCATGGAGTCGAGTGGATAGTATAAAATATGTGTGCTTGGAAAACATTAGCAGTAAGGGTGAGTGCATGAGTTGGAATGGTAGCTTGAGAAACAGAGCCAAAATTTCAAGAGGAAACAGATATTTTGAGCTGAATGGTGATGAGAACTGAGCATTGCCCACACCAAGAAAATGATACTGGTTGGAAAGAAAATGGGATCAACAACGGACTATGACCAAGTACTTAGGCAGAAGGAAACAAACCTAAAAAAGGTGAGAAAACAGAAGGATTTGAGGGGGAAATAAATAAGCTGAATTGAAAAAAATCTTCCCAGGAAAATAGATGAGCAGATAGACTATCAACCACGAGAGGGAAAGGCCAGTAATGTAGGATGAGGGGGAGGGAGAAGGGGCAGGAAAGATGAGAGTCATTGTTGAGTTGAAAACTCACCTTGAAAGCATCACCGTGGACACTGAGGAAATAGAGGAGTCAACAGGAGGTAAAAGAAGGAACACTGAGGTGTCATGAGGTCTGGGTGCAGGAAAAAGTGGACTGGTCTCAGAGTTGAGTGAGTTTTTCCAACAGTGTTTAAAACTCAGTGTTTTCCAACCTCAGACCCCCCTGAACATCCCCAAATGCAAGGCCCAGAGTGATGCAGTGTTGATTGCTGGCAGGTGACCCAGGGAAGTCCGCTACAGGAGAGACAACTGTGGCTCCTTGTCCCCAATTCCAAGAGCATGTGAGCCTTTGTGTGTGCAGATCCACATGTGTGTGTCCCAGTAGAAGCATTCTACTCGGTGGGCTTATTAAAGAATCTTAATATGCAATAAAATGGCCCACACCTGTTTAAAAGCCCAGTAGTCAACAATGTGCAACTACTTAACCTATTCAGTCAGAAATAATAGAAAATATATTTAAAGTGCTACCTTCTCACACTCTTAACATAATGCCTTGTATTTGCAAGGCACCCCTGTGGATTTCTGTGAATTGCTTGGTAGGCACAAAATTCTGTTTGTTTTCCCACCCACTCTAAACTATAATCTTTGGAGATGTATTTACCAAAAGCTGAAGTGACCTATTTCTCCATCGCCTTCTCCGGAAGAGCACACAGCTGAGTATAGGAAAACCTAGTGTTTAAAACCTAGGACGCACATGCAGGGCTCTCCCTACATCTAACTCAGCGATCATCACAGGCCTGTCTGGGTGACTTCTGGTCTGTGCTCTGCCTCCCTGGTTGCTATTCTCATAGCGCTTACTCCCCAGACTGTTATCTTCCTGTTAGCTGTGCTAGGATATTGCCCTCCTCCCACATCCTTTTCAATAGACGCTTTGGAATACTAAGTCTCTGTAAAATAAGAAAGAGATGGGCCAGACTCCAGACTTTCTGGAGATTTGAAGGATATGATGATGGAACCCATAACTCCATAGGCGCTCCCTAGATTAGCAGCAAGGGACATAGACATTCTCATCAAGGTTTATATATGAAACAGGAAAACACCTTTTCCCATCTTGCAATTGTGACCTTCTCCTTTAAGTGATTTTTTTTTAATGGTCTTCTGACATTTTCTCCCCCCAGAACTCTAAACACAATTTGACATTCACCTCAACACCTTACCATTTAGGTCCAGAAACAATAAACCAAAAATAATCAAGTAGAGGAAACATACATTCTGTGTTTTTTATCTCGGGCAAACCCTTCCTCACGTGCAGCATTCACTGTCACACACAAAGTACCTTCAGCTGGAGCGGAAGGAACCACAGGGAAGCCGTGATGGAATCAGAGGGAATTTGCTGTCAGGAGAGGATGGCAGATTCTTGGTGAAAATGTAGGGAAAGGAAGAAAGAACAGCTTCCCAGATGCTCTGCCTTTGAGCTGGGTGATGAGCTCATTTCACCCCATTTCCACTGAACCTACCCTTTTATGTCCACTAATCTTCTTCTTCTATTTTACCGAGAAAATCAAGGCCATCTGACAAAAGCTTCCCCAATTTTTCTTTCTTTTCCTTGTTTTTAATCAACCTTATACAGCAGGTTAGGAACCAGTTATTTGGGCACAGGCTGACCTGAATTCAATTTAAGCTTTCTCTGCCACTTACTAGCTCCTGGGCAAGTCCCTTGATCTTTCCAAGTAAGTTTTTTCATGGTAAAAAAGTAGATATAATGCTGATCTTGCAGGATTGTTCAGAAATGTTATTTAAATCATACATCGAAAGCCTTGAGTCTTTTCTTTAGATTTAAAATGACACATAAAACTCCCGGTTCTTGATCTGTATTTACTAACAAGGGCCACATTAGGTGGTTACTAAGTGGTTGGTATCGTCATTTTTTTTTCTTTGCTAATAATATGGAAAAGAATAAGAATTAGCATGGAAAGAGGCTATGGGAATAACAGGGCTTTGAGTGGAAATGAATACAAATCTCATAGCTAAAAGGACTCCTGCCAATGTAGGAACTGTTAGAACAGCTTACCTGGTTCTCTGTTTCTAGATTCTGCCCTTGACAAAGTGAAGCACATACACCCCAGCAGGTGTGCAAGGTAATCATCGGGGGATCGGAGGAAAACACTAGAACTTCTGTATACATGTATCTTTGGCCAAGAAAATAACAGATTAAGCTCTTCTGATAGTTAATATGACATGGCACTCTCGGTCTGTACGCTAGCAATCACCTCCCCCATAGGACATGAGGGGAGCCTTGGGGGAGAATCAGGGTCCACACGTCAGAGGAGGGCATGGAAGTTCCCTCACCAATTCATTTGGGTTTTTTTTATCATGATGTATGGCCAATCAAGTGAATATGCAGAACCATTGTCTAATTCTAACTCACTGAACAATCACAAAATAGATGAGGAACTTAAAAAGAGTCCTAAAAGTAGATCATGAGCCAAAGAAGATACAACAAAGTGGGCTGTGGGAGTGGGGAAAGTTGCCCCACTCAGAGTAAGCATTGTGTCACCATATTAGAAGTCGCCCAAGTTATAATACAATTAGATCTGACATGAGATTAGCCCTCCCCTCTCTAGAAAGGTGATTGGGAATGGGAGATTTTATGTACCCTCCTTAACAATGAATGTCATTCTAAGTGCATAATAATATATTAGCTATAATGTTTAGAAAGACACTTAGAAACTAAGCAGTCAGAGTAATCATAGGATGATTTTAATGAAAGAAAAATTGAAACTCAATTTGAAATATTTTAAATTTATTTTACCCTTATCCTTTTTAATATCCTCATATGTGTATACATTTTATACTATACAAAAGTTGCTAGCACAAGCATGCATCTGTATAATTTCTAAGTAAACACCTGGGCACGTATTAGCAGGACACGCTCAAACAAGATGGAGCACTTACCAAAAGTTTGGAGAACACGCTCTACCCTGACCCCAGGTGTCTGCCTCATCTTTAAGCTATGTCACACACTTACTGCTCAGTCACCTCGGGCTGCTATAAGGAGATGCCATCAATTAGGCAGCTTAAACAACAGACATTTGCTTCTCCTGGTTCTGGAAACTGGGAAGGTTAAGGTCAGGATGCAGGCAGATTCTGCATCTGGTGAGGGCTCTTTCTGGTTCACAGATATCAGTCTTCTCACTGTGTCCTCAGCAGTGAAAAAAGAGGTAGCTAGTTCTTTGGGGTCCCTTTTATATGGACACTAATTCCATTCATGGGGACGCCACTGTTAGAACCTAATTACCTCCCCAATGCCCCACTTCCTAATATATTCACATTGGGGGTTAAGATTTTAACATAAATTTGGGGGCAAATAACCATTCACTCCACAGCCCCTGCATAAAGATCTGTCTCTAACACTTCTCCACTGCCAAATAAATATAGTCCAAGCTCTTTACATGTATGTAAACCACTTTCTAACCTGGCCCCAGTCTTCTTATATCTCTCTGGAGGAAATAGACTGTCATAGGTCAGCTGAAGAAAGATTAGTAAAAGGAATACAGAGAAGTCAGTATAGAGAAACCACAAGGGGTAGTGACATAGAAAGACAGGAGCAGGTGCCTGACTCCCAGACCTGAAGTGGTAAAGGAAGGAGCAGAAAGGCTGCGTGGCACCTGCCCTTTCAGAGACCTTCCAAGGAAGGAATCCGCTAGCTCAAGGGCACCATGAGCAAACTCGTCTCTCACCCTTACCTGCTCCCTATTGGCCAAACCGAATGCAGGGGGAAGACATTGATATGGTCCACAGAGGTCAGACTTCTATGACCCAAAATTATATAGAGAAAGGGGGAGGCTAGCCCTGACAGATATCCGAACTAATCTCCTTCCAGATGTTTCCTTCATTCATTCATTCATTGAAATTTTCATTTCTTCATTCAGTGATTTATTTTTTATTTTGCTCAATCCTTTTAATTCTCATGTGAGGCGGACATGCTAGGAGACATTAGATCCATTTCACAGTCAAGAATGGAAATGCTGGCTTGGCGCCTGTGGCTCAAATGGCTAAGGCACCAGCCACATACACCTAAGGTGGCGGGTTTGAATCCAGCCCGGGCCCGCCAAACAACAATGACAGCTGCAACCAAAAAAATAGCCAGGCATTGTGGTGGGCGCCTATGGTCCCAACTACTTGGGAGGCTGAGGCAGGAGACTCACTTGAGCCCAGGAGTTGGAGGTTACTGTGAGCTGAGATGCCACAGCACTCTACCCAGGGGGACAGCTTGAGACTCTGTCTCAAAAAAGAAAAAAAGAATGGAAATGCTGTTTCCATATTTAGCATAAAACAGAGCTGGGATTTCAGCCCCTGGCTACCATGCTCACTGCTGATTCTTTCCCCTGACTTTGTGATACATCATTTTAAAGTAATCTGATTTCACAGTGCTTTAAAATATAAGGGTCACATCTATAACATCCATTCCTGGCAGGTTAACTCTAAAGCCAACCAGCCTAATTAGTTACCTCATAACCTGGCACATTTTAAGGCACTGTTAACACTTCTAATGCAACTTCACAGCTGTGTTTGAGGGCCCACGAGCCGAAATTGTAGCAAAACTGATCTGAAAGGACTAGGAACACAATGGGCAAGCATATATCCCAGTTTAACCCAGGCCTGGCACGTCCTCACCCACTGCTCAGATGGCAAGTGGAGGCACCATGGGAAGGCCCGCGTAGGATTAGACAGCAACGAAAAACACAAGCAGCCTCAGACCAATGTCTTTGAGGATTAGCATCCTCAGAAGCCCTGTTGCTGGTTTCCGACATTATTACCAGCAGGACAAAGAGCAATACCTTTGGAGTCTAGAATATGCAAGGAAAAGGTTAATTAAGCTGCTTGCAAGGTGCCTAAAAAGCCAAATAGCGCTAATTTCACCCAGGCCAAACCAAGAAAATGGTTCATTCCTTCCTGATCTCAGTTTTAAGGAGAGAGCTGATCATTAGAGAAACCAGGAAGTTCCATCCTGAAGCCTGGGGATGCGGTGGGGGGAGAATGGTGCATTTCCCAGAGTCGAGGATGCAGGGGGCAATTGAATCCACTGCTGTGAAGGGAAAACAATCTCGGTCAGCTTTGGTCTTCCACAGGACAATGGACCAGGGACTGGCAAGACAAGGGCTTGGGTAGCCAATCTTGGTAAAATCAGAACTTCCTCACATAAAGTACAAAGGTCTGCAGGGAAAAAAGTGTGTGAATACCCTTAAATTTTGTTGTTGTTGTTGTTTGTTTGTTTGCAGTTTTGGCCAGGGCCAGGCTTGAACCTGCAACCCCTGGTATATGGGGCCGGTGCCCTACTCCTTGAGCTCCAGGCACCACACTGAATATCCTTAAAATTGTAAGCAAAATTTCAAGTATATGCACGTACATGGCAAATGGCATCCCTTGACATGAAATCCTGAACTAGAGAAAGGAAATAAACCAGTTACAGGGTGGGATACAAAAGCCACCAGATAATACTTACAGCCACCTCTGAGCGTTCTCAAAGCCATCCCTGAAAAGCTGGAACAGGGATGCACAGAACAGACAGCTGGGCACTTGTTTATGTACCCCTCTCCCTAGAATTCTTCTAAATGTATGTCAAGCCTTTTCAAAAACAAAGCCCAGTGCATGCCCAGCTTCAAGTATGCCCCAGAGCTTGGTCCACTGTTGTCGGAATCTTAGGGATCCTTGTGCACAGGCTTGGATCATTTATTCACCAACATGAAAGCCCAGGATATAAGATCTGACAAAGCCGGACTCCTTTCTCCATGGCATGTTCTAATTTCAGAGGTGGCAGCATTCAAAGTGGAAAACACTGGAATTTTTCCTTGAAAGTGAACAGAGATGAGAGCTTCCTGCCATGAGCATAAGATACTACAGTTTCCCTGACCTCTCCCTTCATTTTTTGAAGACAGAGCAGAAATCGTCTCTGAAGATAGTTGATAATACACCTATAACCCCTGTACTTGGGAGGCTGTGGAGGGTGGGTTGCCTGAACTCACAGGTTCAAGATAGCTGGGCGTTGTGGCAGGCGCCTTTGGTCCCAGCTACTTGGGAGGCTGAGGCAAGAGAATCACTTAAGTCCAGGAGTTTGTCATTGCTGTGAAATACGACACCATGGCAACTCTACCAAGGATGACAAAGTGAGACTAAAAAAAGATATTTGGTAACAATTCCAAAAACCAAAAACACATGTTCCAAGTGCACTCTGCTTTCAGATACTCTGGGTCTAGTTCAGCTGGCAAGTAAGCTGATTGAGGCCTTCACCCCAATAGTCAGGTGAGCCCATCTCCTTGAAGAAGCCCACTTTATTCTGGGTAGCATGGTGGGCCATTGGGAGTTGGAAAGGATGTAAGAACCTTGAGAGCTCATGGAAATATTTCTCCAAGAAGGCAATTTCCACACCTCGCTGGATGCTCCTCCATCACGGTGTTACCTGACAGAGGAATGTCCACCCACATGTCAAGATGCGTTCCCGGACGGACTTCGGATTTAGAAATCCCCAGGTCACGTAAGGCTCCACTACACGCGGCATTTTCAGCCTCTGAGGGGTGACTCTACCAAACTGAGAATTTTCTTCAGCAAAGTCTTGCAATCGCCTTGTGCACCAGTCAACTCACCCCATTCATCCTTTGCATGTGCACGGCAAAGGCCAAGCAATGTTTACCTGGTAATTCTAAGGCATGAGGTTTCACTTCTAGTCAGCAGAGACACAGCCTGTCGCGTTGCTGTCGCCGGGAATTGCACAGAGATCACTCTAATTGCTTAAACCTGAGCTCTTTTCCTTTCTTCTGCTCTTTCTTTGCCAAAAGTACCTGCTTTTCCTTGGTGGCTCTGCGGGCTGGATAAGCCCTCCTCTTTTTCAGGAGATTTTCTGGAACCAACGGGATCTTTTTTCTTTCCTTTTGCTCCACCATATTTCTACTGCTCAGCTACTCTTCATTCAATAATTTCTCTTGAGGGCAGTGCCAGGGGCTGACCTGGGCACTGGGCGTACACCAGAAACCAGACAGTATCCCTACCCTTGTGTCTCATGCTACCTACCAGAGAGGCAGGGAGACAGTCAACACGGTGACAAGTAACATACTCACAGGTCATGGTGTGTTCTTCACGGCATGTGATGAGAATAACAGGAAGCTGCTTCCAGAAGAATGGCCACGGATGGCTTTTCTAAGGAGGTAAGACCTGAGGACCGGGAAGGGGCAGCCATGCAAAGAGGAGGGAGAATGTTCCAGAAGGAAGCAGAGGAAAATGCAGCATCTCTGCAGTGGAATTACTCTTGTGATGATTCAGGGACAGACAGGAATGAGTGTGTGCTTGGGAGTGGGGCAGGGCCCACCGCAGGCCAGCCTCTGCCTGCCATCTGGGGTAAGGAGTTTGGGTGATGACCAAGGTGGTGTGCAGACGTCATTGCCTTCTGAGCTGCTCATGCTGCCAAACCTTGCTGGCTTTTGCATGTTGTGCCGCCTTTGCACAAGTGGTTCCCCTGCCTGGAAACTCACCCCTCTCCTCTGTCTGACAGTCACTCACCTTTCCTGGTCGGGTTTCCACGCCCTCCTCTGGGTGCCGCCTTCCTCTGTCTCCTCCCGCTACTGCGTTAGTCACTTCCTCTTCCGTGAGCCGGCAGCACTTTGCACATCTCCCAGGGCTCTGTCACCCTCTGTTTCCTGACTGTCTCCCTCCAAAGACAGTGAGCTCTTGGAAGGCCGGGGCCACTGATACTCATTGCACCATCCCCACCCTGCTCCACCTCTTGGCCCCAAGCCCTTGGAGGCCTTGCTCATTTTTGTGACCTCGCTCTACTCTTCCCCCAGCCCCTAGTTCACCTGGCCCAGGGTGTGCCGTGTCACTAACACCCAGGAATGCACACTGATAGGTAAGGGGTAGAAAATAGCCCTTCCATTGACTCTGGACTTCAATAACGAGAAAAGCCTGCCCTGAACAGGCTCTCACTGATGGACGATGTCTTAGAGCTTCTCAAACATGGAAAGTAAGACAGCTGCTGGATCCACCCACGTAATTAAAAATCTGATCTTTAACTAAAGTTCAGAGGATGCCTTTAACCCATAGGAGGGTGACAACAGGCAGCATTCTCGAAGTGCTTATCTTACACCAGACTATTCTAACATTCACATTTGTTCATTCATTTAATCCTCAGAACAACGCTCTAACCTGTTGACTTGTACTAACCTACCTTACAGATGAGGAAACTGGGGAACAGTGAGGTTAACTGACTCAGTGAGGGTCATACAGTCAGGAATAGGCAGGACTGGGATGCAGACCCAGCTCAGAACCCAAACTCTTCATCTCTATTAGATGGACTTTGAAGATAGAAAAACAGTAATGGGCTCGGCGCCTGTGTCTCAAGTGGCTAAGGCGCCAGCCACATACACCTAAGGTGGTGGGTTTGAATCCAGCCTGGACCCGCCAAACAACGATGGCTGCAACCAAAAAATAACTGGGCGTTGAGGTGGACGCCTGTAGTCCCAGCTACTTGGGAGGCAGAGGCAGGAGACTTGCTTGAGCCCAGGAGTTGGAGGTTGCTGTGAGCTGTGAAGCCATGGCACTCTACCCAGGGGGATAGCTTGAGGCTCTGTCTCAAAAAAAAAAAAGAAAAACAGTAATTTACTCTTTATGGATGAAGCTAACACAAGAGGGGTTCCACTCCATCATCTTTGTCATATACAGTCACATCATCACTCCAAGAGCCGTGACAGACTTGTAGAGGTCCACTCTCATTCTCATGCCCTCTAAGTGCCTGACAGCCATGCATATGTTAGCAGCAGCTGTGGGTCTGAACTGAAGGAAACAGCTCAAAGGAGACCCAACCCATATTCTGAACAGTGTTTGAACTATTGAATCAAACTGTATCTTCCTCCATGTAAAAGGTTAAGATGGAGCTGTTAATCTGAAATTTACAGACAGTGCCTCTAATTGTGGCTCAGCTCCAGCAAGAAGCATAAAAGTCACCTTTGCTCTTTTAGAGCAAAGAGGGCCAGAGGAGCTGGCAAGTGGTGCTTTCTAGAGTGTTCTTCTACAGCAATGAGAAAGACCCTAGCTCTTAGAGAGTCTTCATCGTCTTTCCTAACCTATTAAGTAAATAGAAAAATCTCCCTCTTTCTCCAGGGCCTTTGGCACCCGAGGACATTCAGTTCATATTCCTTTAACCAAATCAACCCAATTAAGGAGCAAGATGAGCAGGGCTCCTTGAGTGAGGAGCACTTGATTCACACTTGGACAAACTGATTCACCATGGACCCTGCCCTTCACCACGCTAGGCTTCAGTTTCCTCATCTATCAGAAGAAAAAAAAAAAAAAAGGATGAGAAATTCTCTAAGATCGTATCTAGCTCAAAGCCTATGTGAAATTTAGAATTCCATGTCCATGTAAGGCTAGCACTTCTTTTATTGAGGTGACAGTTATTCTCATGCTCTGTAACAGTCTGTCTATTAACTCCCCATGATTAAAAATCTCACCAAACAGGATATGAGAGTTTATCCAATATTTATCTGAGAAAGAGAAACAGAATTCAATAAAGCCTAAGGCCTGTAGAGAACTTCTTAGTACTCCTTCCTGACCATGACCAGGGAACACAATAAATCATAACAAGACAGATTTTCTCAGACTAGAAGCCTTGCTCACAGGGCACATTCAGGAACAGCAGCCCCTGGAGCCCCACGTCACCGTAGAAGATGCATCTATTTCTTTTCCGAACTCCCATTGGTCTACGGAAATGCAGTTTTCCTTTAAACTGTCATGAGAGTTGCAGGAATGGGGACCCAGTCTCTTGAGATACGTGGGGAGCAGATAATGACATGAAAGGTAGGGAGATCTACACGGGTCAAGGAGGCAGGAAGGTGATTACTGACACTCAAATGTGTCTTAGTGGAAAGGTCATTGCAAGGGAGCTGGTCCGGCCACATAATCCACGTATCATTCTGAGCAAGTCACCTTATTTCTCCCATTTGCAAAATAAGGAGGTTGGATCAGATCAGTGGTTTTCAACCTGGGACCTCACAACAGAATGTCTCATGGGAAAGGCAGCTGGGCAGAGAAAGGCCCAAGCCCCTTGGGTCCTGCTCTTACCTCTGATTCCATCTCCTTCCCCATCATCTCTGCCGTTCCCTGTTTTGTCCTGGAGTTCAACAAAAGAGTTTATTTCCCCAAAAAGTATGCTAGTTTGAAACCCCATGGAGTAGATGACCCAGAAGATCTCCCAGCTCCTTCTATGAGTCCACAAAAACATTAACACAGAAGGAGGCACAGGGCTGCTTTCTCAATTCATCCTCACACCCCCAGCAAAAAAGTCGGGGTTATCGAAAAGTAATTCTTGTCAATTTGACAACCCCCTTTCGTTTTCTTTCTTCTGGTGATGAATTCTGCAGCTCCTTGACAAAATGGTCTACATTGTAAAAATCACCAATTGTCTCCCTTCTCTAGAAAATGAGCTTGACTTGCAGCCAACGCACTAATAGGACTTGTTTTACTGACTTCTCAGAATCATTATTCCTCTTCTGATTCCCCGTGATCATGATTATGGCTGTTGTTATTCCCAGAGTCTCAGCAGAGAACCATCTCTAACCTCATACGTAAGCCTCACTGTCTCGACACCCGGGCACAGGTAGGCAGCGTCCTTCCCAGTGTCCGTTGATCAAAACGCTGCCACTCTCTGCCGAATCCCAGCTCGTCTGCAGGCTCCTAATGTTTCACTCGGTCACCTGAAGCCTGCAAGGTAGGAAGCAAAAGGTCTCCACTTACTAGGAAAGTCCCCGAGGCGGGGGAAAGGATGGGAGAGACCAATTCCACTGAAATGGGTAAAGAGAAAGCGGCCGTCTTTGTGTGTAGGAGCAGATAAGGGAGATTGAGAATGGGCCACCATGTCACCTAATACAGCCACATGATCCAACGCTGTGGCAACTGGCCTAGCCAGACCTGTGAAATTTGCCCAGTCTTAATTGAGCTGTTTTTCTACACCGAATGGATCCCTGAACGAAACTGCACTGGCATCCCAGAGGCTTTTCAGTTACTATCAGCCGGCTTTGGTTCAGATATCGCGCTCGGGAGCAGGAACACGGACAACATTGTATTTCAGCTCTTGGGACCTGTTCCAAGTTTTAATCGCATAGACAGTCCCTTCAAAGTTTAGTGCTTGTTCCATTTTGCGGTGTTGGAAATGATATACCCGGTGCCACACATGTGGAGGCCCTTCTCCACTTCATTCTCTTTACCTGCGAGGTCGAGAAGGTCAGCCAGTGCCGGCTGCCACACTCCCTCCTGCATCTAGGGGACGCGCTGAAGACTGATGACAACACTCTTCACTAAATCCAGATGCAGCCTCAAAACAGTGCTTTGCACATCCGCAAAAAATCCATCAGAGTTGACAGTGATGATGAAAATTCTCCCTCCACCTGAACATTCCCTAGGTAATCATGGACTTAACATTTATAATTTCAACCATTCAGAAGCACCGTCAAGCCATGATAGCCATACAACTCGGCTTATTCCCATAGCTGAATCACTTATGACGAAAGATCCCTTGTAAACTGGGAGAGTTAAGTTCCTTCTTACGGTTCCCTCCTAGAGGCTCCTGTTATTTAAAACCCCACTGTGATAACTAGTACTATTAATTTCCATACATGCCACCTGCCCAGTTCTAAATTCATTCATCCATCATGGTTACCATCTCAGTCATTGATGTGAGCATTCCCAAAGTTGTTCAGATCAGAAACCTGGACGTCAAGCTGAAATTATCCTCTGAACTCCCCAGATCCCAGTCTATGAGAAAAATCCTTGAAAATCTACCCCAATTGGCCCACTAATTTTCCACTTCTACCGCCACCAGCGTGATCCAGGCCTTTGTCATTTTCTCTCCAGACTTGTTCCCCATGGGTCTCTTCTCCTGCCCAGTTCCCACTCCACTCTGTGCTACAGAAGTCGCTTTGAAAAGCGAATTTGACCATAGCTCCCCTGTGTCCCACCACCAAAAACACACTCACAGCCACTGAAAATCTTATAAAGTTTTTTTCTGTTGCCTATTCAAAGTGTTGGTCTACAACCAGGTAAGGAGCTCATATCAGAAAACATTAAGTGTTTAATCAGTGCTCTGCTTTCACTGAGAGAGATTTCTATAAAGGTGTGCATATGTGTGTAGGTAAGCTCAGCTAAGAAGCATTCTAGGTGATACAGCTGATTTTTGTCTGTACGAGTTTCTTCGCTCATTGCAGACAGAAAACCAACAGGGTGCAGACTGGCAGCCACGCGCAGATCACGGGCTGAGCAGCACCAGCTTCTCAGCCCCAGAGAGTGAGGCCCCTGCTCAATACTCAAACTTCATTCTGAGCCTTCCCTCCTTCGCTTCCTCTGTTGCAACCACAGTGGACTCCTTTTGGATCCTAGATATAACTACCTTCACATCACCCACTCTAAAGACTTCACACTTGCTCTTCCTTAGCTTGGAATACCCCGTCTCTACTTTTTCCTTAAATGACGTTTTCTCATGCCCTCCTTCCCTGACTGCTTACGTAGAGTTTTTTCTTTATTCTACACTACCATTCGCCCTCCTGTTTGACACCATATTTCCTTTCTTTCTTTTTTTTTTTTTTTTTAGACATAGTCTCACTCCATCTATGTAGGTAGACTGCCATGACATCATAGCTCACAACACAGCAACCTCAAACTCTTGGGCTCAAATGATCCTCTTGCTTCAGCCTCCTGAGCAGCTGGGACTACAGGTGTGTGCCACTATGCCAGCAAGAGGATCATTCTATTTTTAGTAGGGAGGGGGTCTCACGCTTGCTCAGGCTAGTCTTGAACTCCTGAGCTCAGGCAATCCACCCACCTCAGCCTCCCAGAGTGCTAAGATTATAGGCATGAGCCACCGCACCTGACAACTCCATATTTTCAATCTACAGGTATATATTTATGTATGTATTTACCTGCTTGTTTTCTTCTTTCCTTAATAGACTAGAGAGACCAGGAGGGCAGAACCTCCTCCTTTCACTTTCTCTGAATTCACTGGTCAAAGAGCCACTGCTTTCCACACAGTGCCCGCTCCCAAGGTTAGAGAAACCCAGCCCCACCGTGCTGACACCCAAGCTGTTAATCAACTTCTTCAAAGCTGTCCAGGATCAGTTGCAAAATCTGACTAAGAACTGGACTCGGAGACTCAGGTTATCTAATCTGTAAAGCCACATAGTCTCTCGTTTTATAGCTGCACCAAGCCTCGTCCAGTTAGGCAATGTACGAAGGAGAAATAAGAACTTCATGTGACAAAACAATGTATTACTTTATGCAGGATGTTTTTCAGCCTGAGTTATTGCGATGTGTTCGTGTACCTTTGCATAATTTCTTTCTCCTTAGAGACCCACTCATAGAATAGCTGAAATGTATAAACAGCCTATTCTGCGCTGAATGCTGAGGCTGAGAGAGCAAGACCACCTAGGCCCCATCTTCACAGAGAAAAACAGATGTTAACCAAGTCATGCTGAGCGGCGAGTGAGAAGAATACAGTGTCATGGGATAATGTTGAGGGTCAAGGGAGGAGACCGATACCTGAGGATGAATAGAAGATGAAGATGCACAAAGGGGACAGAAGAGTGTCATAGAAACGGAATGGAAATGACTTGATTTCCTGAAGAAAGCCAAAATCTTTTTCTTAGTGGACAAAGTGCTCTGGTCGCCCCACACACAATGTCTGATAAAAACAGACTTAGAGTTCTTCCACTGCTCCATATGGCCAGGCCACCATACCTTGGTAAATGCACCAAGTGCCCTCGCTACCCTTCCCCATCTGGAAAATCTCTGGGCCTCCTTCCAGGCCCAGCATAAGCACCTCCTCTGTGAAATCGCCCTTGCTCCACTCAAGGAGCGTTGTCTACCCCCCTCTTTGCGTTAGCCATTGTAACTACAACCTCCCTCTACTGTATGTCCCTCACTCTACTGTATTGTTTTTATTTTTTAAAGTCTCCTTTACTAGAATGTGAGTTCCTTAAGGGCAGAAAGGGGAAACTATTTTAATTTTTGCATCTCTATACCATAGCTTTTGGCATATGAAAACTTAATAAATGGGTTTTGAATTAAAAAAAAAAAAAGAGTGAGTCTGATGAAAAGGGTAAGGAATGAGAGGAGCTTAAACAAGCCCAGCTGGGGTGGGAAGGCAAAACAAGGGGAGGGGAGATAAGGAGCACAGCTGTGGGGTAGCCAGGGCCCAGACCCCGTGTGGCACAGCCAGGATTTGGACTTTGTCCTCCTATTAAGCCAGTGCAAACATGCCCCATCTGCTATCTACTCACCCCTTACCTATAAATTATTTACAGCAACACATGGCCTGCAGCCCTTAGTAAGTCTGTTAGGTATTAGTAGATGTCTATTAAAGAATACAAAGCAATAAAGAAGAAATCTGAGACAATATTAAGACCAGAGGAAGAAACACTGTAGAAGAAAGAAAATCTAATCAGTCCCCATTGTGGCTCTGAGCCATGCTCAACACTAAAAAGTATTTAACTAAATATGCTATATAAAGCTATTCCAAAGATTCGTAGGCAGTCGATAGAGAATAACTAAAATAAAAACTCAAAACTGGGCGCAGTGGCTCACACCTGTAATCCTAGCACTCCAGGAGGCTGAGGTGGGTGGATTGCTTGGGCTCAGCTCAGGAGTTTGAGAAAGGCTAAGCAAGAGCAAGACTTTGTCTCTACTAAAAAAATTAGCCAGGCGTTTTGTCCAGCACCTGTAGTCCCAGCTACTTGGGAGGCTGAGGCAAGAGGATTGCTGAAACCCAAGAGTTTGAGGTTACTGTGAGCTATGATGCCGTGGCACTCTACCCAAGAGCACAGAGTGAGACTCTGTCTCAAAAAAAAAAAAAAAAAAAAAAACCTACCACCAACAAAAACCAACAAATCAAGAAATATTTGTAGAAACACATTATTTAAAAATAAGAAAATTTATACAAGAATAGAGAGTTGACAGACTTTTAAGCAGTTACTTCCAAGGCAAGGAAGTAAAAAAAGGGAGATGAGATGGGGCAAGGTGAGGCTGGGGACTTCTTTTATTTTATTAAAATTTTTATACATGTATTATTATCTATGTATTATTTTGCTATGCATTTATTATACATTATTATATATGTATTCTTGTTACTTTTATTACTATAAGCCATGAATCCATGAAATTTCGTTTTGGCAAAAGTGTAGTTAAACCCACACTTTGCAGAATGGAGCAGAGGGAAGCAGTCTGGCGCCCCCTACTGGTCTCCTCTCGGCTGACTCTGTTAATGGGTCTTCCCGTCCAGACCCACCTCAGCTCCTAACCCAACCACGTCAGAGGCAGAAAAACTGCAGCCTCTGTTCTTCCATTTTTTTTTTTTTTGAGATGTCATGAGTTGGATTGACAAGCCTGTGGATTTGCAGTAGCAGGAACAATGCATAATTATCTGCTTAGATTCCGAGTTGGCTCCATCTAAGGAGACCCTGAGCATATGCGAGTTCTCAGGGTTTTCAGAGGAGGCCCAGACAGCATGGAAGCTTGAGCTTGAGCTCCCAGTACAGTGAAGCAAGCTCCAGAGATGGAGCAGCTGCTGTGGGATTTGGCGGAAACATTGACTTACGGGAAATAGATGCAACGACCAGAGGTTTCAGGTGTTTCCCATCTTAGTACTTCACATCCACTTGCTGGAGATGTGTGATACTTGTCAAGGGCAGAACTCAAACTGTCCTTTTCTACCTATGAAGTAAAAAATGGTGAGAGAAAGATTGCTATTGAAACAATTTACCAAAGAGAGGAAATTTTTTCATGCATCTTCAAGTTTAAGAAGGAGCCCTTTCTATCACCAATGTTAATTAAAAATCATTCCTATTTATTTATTTATTTATTATATATATATTTTTTAGATGGAGCCTCAAGCTGTCCCCCTGGGTAGAGTGCCATGGCATCACAGCTCACAGCAACCTCCAACTCCTGGGCTCAAGCGAGTCTCCTGCCTCAGCCTCCCAAGTAGCTGGGACCACAGGCACCTGCCACAACGCCCAGCCATTTTTTGGTTGCAGCCATCATTGTTGTTTGGCAGGCCCAGGCTGGACTCGAACCTGCCACCTTAGGTGTAGGTGGCTGGCACCTTAGCTGCTTGAGCCACAGGTGCTAAGCCAATCATTCCTATTTATTAAAGCCATTCCCCTAATTTTCTCTACTAGGTAAAATTTCATGGAGCCACTGTCAGTGATGAGACACACCTGAAAGAAAGAAATGGTGTTAATGTTTTATAAATGAGAATTTTTACTTCTTCAGAATAAGTTTTACAGTCAGGAAATTTTTAAGTAAAATGTTGTATATCCTAACACAATTTTACCCCACTTAAAGTCAATGGGAATATTTTTCTTTTCTAAGTATAGGGGGTTTTATTTTCATTTGTTTGTTTGGTATTTGATTTTTATTTTTTTAAATAATAATAATAAGTGGGTATTTTTCCAACCTATTTTGGAGTGGTCTCCACCCTCTTGGCTTTCTGTTCTGCCATGAGACCATTTTTTTCAACGTGTTAAAAGAATAACTTACATGTAAGTAAATGTGCATGTTAAAAGTTATTAAGCACAGCCAGCATAATAACTAAAAATAGCTCAAACTGTCTAGCTACATTTTGTCAACAGTCTTGCTTTAGCCAAGTTCCCCATTTATTTCACAATCTATATTTTGGAAAAGGGAGAACTTAATTGTTTCCAAACAAAATTTCAAGCCTGAATACATTTCCTTCCCTCTGTCAGTTTCATTTAAATGAATTCATTTAGTTATTTACTTTTAGGGACAGGGTCTGACTGTCACCCAGGTTAGAATGCTGTGGCATTATCACAGTTCACTCCAGCCTCAAACTCCTGAGCTCAATTAACTCTCCCTCCTGCCTCAGCCTTCCAAGTAGCTAGGAGTAGAAGCGTATGCCACCATTCCCAGCTAATTGTTTTTAAAAATATTTTTTAGACATAGGGTCTCTCTAGGTTGTCCAGGTTGGCCTTCAACTTCTGGTCTCAATCTTCCTGCCTCTGCCTCCCAAGTGCTGGGATTATAGGCATGAGGAATTGATTTTTTTTTAAGGGAAAATGAAGAACAATGCATTTAATATATGTGTTTTATCAAAGGCTTTAATTATAAAGCTATAATGGACAATTTTTGTTATAATCATCCTTGGAGCGATTTCAGGGTTTGACAGTATTACTTTCATCTGTTGCCATAACATATTTTGTACCAACAAATAGCAAACAGCAAATGTCAACTTGACAAAAAGATACTTAATCCTATAAGGGCATGAAAGCAAAGCCAAAAATATTTCTAGTACACTTCAAGCAATATTATATAAAAATTTTTATCAGCTCATTCAATTGCCTCTTCTAAAGTAAAAAAAGTATATGAGTAAAGAACTCATTGAGGACACCAAGTCAATTTTCTCTGGGTTGGCAAATATTATCTTGTAGACTATTTTAGTATCCTTTCCAAAGTCATCAAATGTTAATATTCAAGGCATAGTATGTACTTACCTAGGGAATATGAACAAGTAGAAGGTACAGTTCTTCCTCTCAATTTGATTAAATCCTATCCAAAAAATAATCTTCCTGGGGGTACATTTTGTCTCAACTGCACTTCTGCACTTCTTCATTAATAAATCACCTAGGATTCAGAGCCGGTGCTGGTCCTGTGAAGGATTAAAGGTCTGGCAAATATAGGTGGCAGAGAGAGGTGTGATAATCGGAACAGATCCACACTAGATCCTGGAGTCTTATCAGAGGAAAAGTCCTGAAAAGGGAATTGTGAGGCAGGAGGATCCCTTCAAGCCCAGAAGTTCAAGTCTGCTGTGAGCTCCGATGGTGGTAATGTACTCTATTCTGGGTGACAGTGAGACCCTGTCTCAAAAAAAAGAAAAAAAATGATGCGTTTTACACAGTGATTCATATAATCAAGTGTGCTCCATTTTATATAAATTCTTATTTAATCCCACTCCTCACAACACCTGAGCGGAGCGGCTGTAATTGTTCCCCTTTTGCAGACAAAGAAACTGACACACAGAAGAGATCCATCATTTGCTTGAGGTCACGTGGTTTCTTGATTGGCAAAGTCAGGAATTAAATCAAGGAATCACGCAGACCGTGTATGGAGGTTTTAATGCCACTTTGGTTTGACTGTGATTATTTATGTATCACAGAGATACGTATTTCCATGGGAGAAAAGTGTGTGTGTCTGTGTATCTACGTCATTAGAAATACGGATGTCTTCTCCGGATGGTAAGGTTTTAAATGTCCTTTTCTTCTTGTTCATGAGTATTTATAACTTAAAATGGTTGCGTTTTGCTCATATAATAAAGTAAATATGCAATGTTATTTTAAAAATAATATTACATGGTCACAATTCAAGTTGACTTTTTCGGTGCCTAAATGAAGCCAGTGGGTTCTATTCTCCTGCTCTTAATAATAAAAGTAGCTATTTTTGAGGCATTTATTTCAGGGAGAACATGGTGCCGAGTCCGGTACTCCCATCATGCCATTTAGTCCACAGAATGTTCTTACAATGTGGAGGTACTTATCCTGCTCCATATTCTGGTCAAGGATGAATGTGTACCAGCACAGACAGTATGTATAATTGGCCCCAAGTCCCACAACTCAGGTCATAAAACTATAATCTGAAGGCAGTCTCCGGAGTTTGAACTGCTGATCACACAGCAGCAGCCTCACCTACGGGACGGGAGTTTTGGCTGAGAAAGAAGAGCACTTCCAGGCATCCATGCTCTCTGGACACTGATGCTTCCTGCGTAAGTGGGGTCAATCTCAATTCCAGGATAGACCACTAGAGTCCTCCTTTCAACTTTTTTTTTTTTTTTGCTTGTTTAGGAAAGATTTTATTTCTCCTTCGTTTATTTTTTGTTTCTTTTTCTTTTTTTTATTAAATCATAAACACATAGATCATGTATACATTAATGCATTTATGGGGTACAATGTGCTGATTTTAAATACAATTTGGAATGCTTACATCAAACTAGTTAATATAGCCTTCACCTCATTGACTTAATTACTGTGTTAAGACGTTTAAACTCTATGCTGAATAGATTTGACGTGTATCCTTGCAATATGCACCATAGGTGTGGTCCCACCGTTTACCCTCCCTCCACCCAACCTGCCCCCTGCCCCAACCCCCTCTTCTCTCCTCCTTCATCCTGGGCTATAGTTGTGATTTATCTTTCATATGAAAGTGTGAGTGATTATAGATTGGTTTCATAATAGTACATTGGATACTTTTTCTTCCGCTCTTAACCTACATAGAGAAATACAAAGCCATTCTGGAAGTCTCTTCATGTAGAGAGGGGGTTTTACTAATCTTTCATACATCGTATACCTGAAAACTTTGACAGTTAAAAGTACTGGTCAGTATGCCATGAGAAGCTTTATGAAACTTTAATACAATAAAATACAGAACCCAAAGATAGACAAAAATATTTCCATGATTCAAATTGTTCTAAATCTTAAATTACAAATTTGTGGATTTCATGCAGAAATAGAAGTTAATGCACAATTAAACTAAGTTCTTATACTTGAAGTAGCCATTTAAATTACCTAAGTATTCAGTAAGAAGACACAAGATGCTAATCAAACACAGGGAAGATTTTCAATGGAGCAGTTTTTTTATTTTGTCCCAGAAGAGATGATGCTGGAAGTTTAGATGTATGATCCCATAGGGATTTTCAATGTTATTATAAAACATGACTTAATCCCGAAGTCTCAGAAACTACTCAAGTGACCTGTTCATCTACTTTTGACAATTTATCTTTAAAAGTGTGTGTGTGTTTTAATTAACCTGATGCTAACAGATTTTGAAACTCTACAGATGACATTCTTTTAGGATGTCAATAGAAGAGTTTCTTAAATTGTAGGGGTGCTGGATTAGATGGCTATGGGATGAATGTAAATACATTTTGTTTGTTTTGCCTGCAAGGTGTTCAATTAAATAAATATCCCCTGGAGCTAATTGTTAGGAGATGGCAAAAATTTCTGCAGTATTCACCATCTAATTCTCACAACCAAATGGAACTGTAGTTTAAGATGATTCTTTTCATGCGAGTATTCTGTGAATAATCCAATTTCTTCCTAAGAACAATTTAAAATATTTCAAAGCTTGCTTTATTTTAAGAGACAGAGTCTCACTTTCTTGCCCTCAGTAGAGTGCTATGGCATCACAGCTCACAGCAACCTCCAGCTCTTGGGCTTACCTCCCGAGCAGCTGAGACTACAGGTGCCTGCCACAACCCCTGGTTATTTTGTTGTTGTTGTTGTTGTTGTTGTTGTTGCAGTTTGGCCGAGGCTGGGTTTGAACTCACCACCCTCAGTATATGGGGCTGGCGTCCTACTCACTGAGCCACAGGCGCCGCCCTCAAAGCTTGCTTATTAAGAGAAATTCCAATTTCTCTTGCACAGCTTGTTTTGTTAAGCTCTTCTTTTCCTAATTTTATGACCCAGTAGGATACTAAGGCTAGTTTCTATTCCAGTACACTGGGAGAATTATTCATTTTATCTATGCTACTTTAATAGTGGACAGCACTGTGACACATTTCAAGCCCTAAGCATACATGCACATTAAAAATAATTACATACTGCCTATCACCCCCATAATAGTACTGTCTGGTGGTCCCATTAAACTGCTACTAGGGTTTCCTGTGTCACAGAATATATGGCGCTCTTTGCTTCCCACTGGAAGGTCTGAAAAAACAAGTGACATCTTCCTCTCCTTTCCCTCTGGCCGCTCTCAATCATCTTTCCTCCATTTAGCTGAGCTCTTAATTCTGTTCCCTTCTTTGGGAGAAAAGGCAAAACGGCTATCACAGGCAAAAAAAAAAAAAAAAAAAAAAAGTTCTCTCTTGCCTTTTCATCTCCAGGCAGATGAATCAATAAACCACGGAGACTGAAGTGCTCCATCTTCTGGTCAAGGATGAATGTTAACCAGCACATGCTCCCTATTGTAAGAGAAAGCATTTTATCTCCGGGACAAGATCCTGAAGACAACTATTGATGTGTCTTCCAGTATCACCAAGAACAAACCATCCTTCTCCTAGTCTCCCCAGCTTACAAGCCTGAAATGATTTTCTTCCAATCCACCTCTCTTCTTTCCTTTATTCAGACCTACCAATGCCAAGTCTGGGTGTGGCATCAAAGCTGAGAACCCTCTCTGCCCCTTCACGTCTGGCATAAGTTACTGAATCTTCTGCTCTCCCAGCCTTTCATCTGCAATATAAATACAATAATAATTTTGTGAATACAAATTCACAAATAAATACAAATTCACAAATAAAATACATTTGTAAAATATTTAACTGCCCATCAGCACATAAAAAGCACCCCCCAAATAATATAAGCTGCTCTGATTGATTGAAATGATTGAAATGATTTCTAAAAATCATTTCCAATTTAATTCAATGCAATTCAATTAATGAAAATTTATCCCTTTGTATTCTGAAGCTCACTATGAGCCTCGTGATAAAGGATTATTTTTCCTAAATCAAAATGACTCCTGGGCTTCATTTCAATAATTTCAATCAATCAGAGCAGCTTATATTTGGGGGGTGCTTTTTATGTGCTGATGTGTGATTTGTTAAATATTTTACAAATGTATTTTATTAAGTACTCACAAAACCATTATTTATGAGCCTTTATGAAGGCTATGTTAACCAGTTTGATGTAAGAATTTTTTAATTGTATGGTCAAGATGTTAAGTGGAGTACTAGGATTTTTTTAATGTAGCTTCTGTTCTCAACAAATTAATAGTCTACTAATAGGGACAAAGAAGCAATTCAAATTTTTAATGCAAAATACAGTAGATGGCAAAGAGAGCAATAAAGTGTTTCAGGACAATGCTTCTTAAACTATAATGGCATGTTAATCATTTGGAGATTCTGGGGGGTATTTTGTTAAGGTGACCAGATTTTACCATTGGTAAAGTGGGACACCACTGGGGGGAGGAGGGATGGTTCTTAATTAAAAATTTGGTCTATACGGGGCAACAAAAATTTTCATAGAAAGCAAAAATAATATTGTAATTTTTTTTTAATTTCAACATAAGTACAATTTACAAATATAATACATTTTTAAAAATTATGTATAGGGCAGCACCTGTGGCTCAAAGGAGTAGGGGGTCAGTCCACCTGGGCAACGTTGCCCAGGAGGGGAGTAGGGAGTTTACATTAGCCTTTTCATTTCCAAATGAAGTTACATTAACCTCTTCATTCCCAAATGGAGTTACATTAACCTTTTCAGCAGCTGAAAACATATATTCCCTTTTCATTGTCCTGAAATTCCCAAGCTTGTCATGCATTCTTTCCAAAAATCCGGACTTTTTAAAAATGCTATAGGACGCAAGACAAATTGTTAAAAATCGGAACTGTCCCGCCAAAAGCAGTACAGTCTGGTCACCTTAATTTTGTTGTTGTTTGTTTATTTTTAAGAGATGGGGGTCTCACTCTTGTTCAGGCTGGTCTCAAGCTCTTATGCTCACGAAACCCACACACCTCAGCCTCCCAAAGTGCTAGGATTACAGGCATGAGCCACCAGGCCTCACTTGAAAATTCTGTTAAAATGCAGATTTCAATTCAGTAAGTCTGGGGTGAGACCTGGGATTCTGCATTTGTACTAAGCACCCAGGTTATGCTGATACTGCTGATCTGAGGTTTATATTTTGAGTGACAAAATGCTAGCTTATTAAAAGTATGGTATAAACAGGGGTATGTGGAGCTGGCACCTATCAGCATATCTACATGGTTTTGTTTAGGGCTGCATCTGTTCTGATTGGCCATTATCTATGGCAAACCTACTGTTGAGTTTGTGGCTGAGTACCACTCAGAACATACTGTGTCAGTGCTCCGTGCAGCTGTAGTGAAGAGTATAAGATGTGCCATATGATTTTAAAGTGAGTGGGTTGCAGAGTAAGTAGTGTTTAAGAATGACCCTATGAAATAAATGAGATTCTACTCATTGCCACTTGCTTGTCTAGTGCACTCCTCCTGTCCTTCCCAAACCTTACCGTCACTGTGAATTTAGAGTGCAAAGTATCTTCCTATGATTGCTGTCTAAAACAGCCCTTCCTACTAACTTTGAAGAAGAGACAATTTCTTTAGAAGATTTATGTCTCATTGCTTGTTCCCAGGTTCTCAGAGCTCCACTGCTGTTGTCATTTCCGGTTTTGAAATGAAATTAGTCAGCAAAAAAACTACAGTGACTTCCTCCATCTTAGGGGCAAAGTCTAACCCATGTGTGTATTCTGTTGGGAAGGTACCAGCTGTTGAATTGGATACCAACTTTTAACTGGGGGGCTTTCACACACAAATCTAAATGCCAGGCTTGAAGATGTCAAATCTATTAAGAGTAGAGTATAAATGTCTTAAAGCAATAATTAAGTAAGCGAAGTAAAGGCTAGTTAACTAGTTTGATGTAATCATTCCAAGTCGTATATAAAATCAGCACATTGTACCCCATAAATGCATTAATGTACACAGTTATGATTTAATCAAAAAAATTACTAAGAAAGAAATAAAATATATTAAAACTAAAAATTAAAAATTCAAGAACTCCAGCTGCATAGGTCCCAAATTCTCACTTGGTAGTAATCAGCTGGAATTATATAACCAGATAGCCTCTGGGTTCTGCGAGTCCCCACACTACAGGCAAACTCCCATTATCTCCTGCACCTGACCCACTTCATTCTCTTACATAACTCCAGGGCCTATGTAAGCATTTGCATTTGTGGACCTAAAGCCCAGGAGTCATTTTGATTTAGGAAAAAATAATCCTTTATCATTAATGATATGTATCTAGTATACACAATAAGCTTCAGAATACAAAGGGATTAATTGTCATCCAGGAAAATTAATCTCACTACAATAATCAGACCATATTTAGAGCTGCACTATCACTGAACTTGGATGGGTAGGTACAAATGAAGGAAATAGGAGAAAAAGATGGGAAGAAGATTATTTCAAGCTTGTAAGCTTTTGCTTTCTTGGTTTGCAATCTTTGTTTTTCTTCATCGGTTCAGTATTCAGTTCCAGTAGGTCATTTCTTTCCTTTCCTCCCGTGGAAGTAAAAGAAAATCTGATGCAGAAGGAGAAAAGGGATGAAAGAATCAATACTCCATTTCATGAGTGAGATGTTGCTAAGAGCTACACCAGTAACTTTATGAACCAGTAGAGAATTCACATGAAATAAAAAACAGAAACAGAATGTGTGACTTTTCCTAGCCTAGATTCTCTAGACCCTGAATTTTATAGCCAGCTCAGTAAAACCTGAGCAAATGGCTAAGCTTTCCTAGGCCTCCTTGACTCCTCATAAACATTCACAAAATAAAAGACAGAGAGAGATGAAAGAAAGTATTTTTGGAGTCATTTTAAAAGCATTTTCAGTTTGTTAAGAATAGACACATATTTTGAAATCAAGGCCGTATTTACTCACTTAAAATGCAATAATCTATTTTAGATTTTTTTCCATTCATATTTAAAACTGACAAATGACATTGACCCCAAGAAAAAAAAGAGGAGGGGCACTAATTTCCTTTCTTAAAATGCAAATAATTGTATGATTTTTTAAAAGCTTCATAAATAGGTGATCATTCTCCAGCATGACTGTTTGGCAATTTGGAAGACCAAGAGGCTACTAGAGAAAGAACTATTGCAGTTTAAGAACTTCTCAAAACCTGGTTCCAAAATGAATACACCCCTCCCCCACTATTTAACTAGACAGCTGATGTGCTGGAAGAATCTGACTTGTTTAGAACTAAGAAGGTAACAGTACCTGGGCCCATATCTGGCCCCATTTCAAATCAGTAGAGTCACAAAGTTGCTCAACATGAGGACAGAACATAGGCGTTTAGAGACCTCCATCCTCTGAATGTGTCCAGCTCTGCCCTGCTTGCTGGACATGAACATACATGGTCTCCTTATCTGAAGGCTAGAGGTAATAAAAAATACTTTGCAAAGTTGTCATAAAGATCAAAGTGAGGGATTGTAGATGGAAACATCTGTATGCTGTGAAGTGCAATGCAAAGGTAAGACATCATGGTTGTTTGATAGTCTAGATATAATTCTGGCTGAATGATCACAAGAAAAGAACTGTTAACAAAAGTTTGGCACTTGTCCCCAAGGCCACATCTTAAGAATGAGAGCAAGGGGGTTGAGGAAAAGGAAAGAGAAGTTTATTAATTTGCCAGCAAACTCACATCTTCAAGTATCATCACCCTATCTATAAGCAAAAATAGAGCTTTTAAAAGGAGTTTCCAGCTTAGGGCCATTGCTAGTTAGCTATAGTTGATGGTCCTGATTGACCCCATGTTCTCAGAAGACAATCTCATGACCTCTGCTCAGACAATTCCATAGAGCTATCTCCTGTGGTACAAAGAACAAAGGACGTTCCCCCTACCCCTCTGATCCCTGGCCTCAGGCAGGAATGCATGTTTTAATTCTCAAAAAGAATGGGGGTGGTCTCAAAAAGACAGCTTGTAAGACATTTTACCCCTTTTCAGGCCATTCCCTCTGCTGCAGAATCAGCATTACTCTCCCCTAAACCAGAGAGGGATGGTGTTTAAGCACCTTCTTCCTCATCACCTTAATGCTCTCTCTGCATCACTAGGTGGTTAAGGGCAATACGGACACTGGAACCATCAGCTAAGATTTTAATCTTGGCACCTCCATGTACAAACAGCTGACCCTGGCCAAGTTCCTAATCTTTTCATGTTTTTGTTTTCTCACTTGTAAAATGAGCACAATAAAAACATACGTAGCATATAGAGTTGAGTTAACATAAGTAAAACATTTAGAATAATGCATGGGACATTGTGAATTCTACATACGTCCTGTTCATTAAAAAAGACAATTGTTTCTAAAATCTGTGGTACAACATCCTACTATGAATTTCTTAGTAGTTGATTACACAGAATATTTCTATTGTTGGCCTTACTCATCACTGCTACTCTAACACTTACTAGCTTAAATACTGATCTTCTGGTATTTCTAGCACTCTTACCAAAATTTCATCCAAAAAAGATGCTTAATTAGTGGGCAATAGAATTGACCATTAAATATCACTTAATAAAGCATTAAATAAAGGAGTACCATATGGAAGGTTAAAAATTCAGTGCTATTCGAAATCCCAGTCTTTGAGGGTTCTTAGGCTCAATCCATGGGGCCAAGATGGAGGGAACTTTTCTAGTTTAGCAGCAACAACGATGCTTATTGTGGTTTCCTCTGCTGTGGCAAATGGGCTCACCCTTCGTCTACCTTTATCTTTCCCTGCCACCTAGATTCCTCTGATCCCTACCCCAGACCTACTTCTGGCTTTAGAAGATCTGTTTTTGACTTCCATTGGCCATTTTTTGGTCTCCAATTAATTGACAAAGACACCATTCTTTTTCACTCCTTGGCATGACTTAAGTCATATGGTACCAACATGTACTTAACATTGTTATGAATAAGCTGTCAGCTTCTTGTGTGCTTCTGATGTTGTGTCACTGTACATTGATTACATGCCTATTGTATACAAGGTGCTAAATAACTTCTATCTACAAAAGCAGCTCACAACATACAAGATATTTATGTCATTTTCTCATATATAAAAAGACATAATTTTTTAAGTATGATTATATCTTATAGAAGCACAAACGAAAGAGCAATTGTATTTTCCTCTCTTGTCTTTCCTCTACTGTTGCAGGAAGATGAGCCTCAGTGGAGAGAAAGAGCACCCAAACACCATATTTAAGAGGAAAAAGGCTTTTATTACAGCCAGCAGAGCTTATAGCATAGAAGAATTCAAAATGGCTGTGCTCCCCAACCAACTTGGTCTTTCCCTTTTTATCTCCAGTCAAAAAGTTTCAAACCACAGGTACCTTTCTCATTAGTCAGTTTGAATCAAGTGGGAGATGCTGTGCCAGCCACCACAGGATGGAACTTTCCAGGTCCTAGGAAGTTAAGTCTACAAATTCCTAAGAGCTGAGTTACCATGAAGAGGATCCTGCAGATGTAACCTTGGGGTCTCCTTGAGAAGACCTCTGTTCTCCTAGACCTCACCCTTCCCAGGTATCCTCTCTCACTACCACCACTTTCTGCTTCTTTATCCTCCTTTATTTCACCTTATTAAGTGTATAACCCCTGGCATGTTTTTCTTTTTCTTTTTTTTTTTTTTTTTGAGACAGTCTCACTATGTCACCCTTGGTAGAGTACTGTGGCATCACAGCTCACAGCAACCTCAAACTCTTGGGCTGAGACAATTCTTTTGATTCAGCCTCCCAAGTAGCTGGGACCACAGGCACCCACCACAACACCCAGCTATTTTGTGTTGTAGTGTTGTTTAGCTGGCCCAGGCTGGGTTCGAACCTGCCAGCCTCGGTGCATGTGGCTGGCACCTTAACCACTATGCTACAGGTGCCAAGCCAGGTTTTATTTTCTTTATAGCCAGATAATCAGTATCAACCTAACATGTTTTACTATATCTACTTTTTTTGGTTATTTGTCAATGGCTATCTCCAACTTCCAGAATGTAAATTCCTTGTGAACAGAAACTTTGTCTATCTTGTTTGCTGCTGTGTTTCCAACAGTTAGAATACCAGTCGGCATAAAGAAGGCCAGAAATAAACATTTGCTGGAGCAAGGCCTTCCAAAAGAAGTGACATTTGACTTGGGTTTTAACTAACAAGAAGGATCTCAAAAAGAATGTTCTAGAAGAAGAAATAGCCACCAGCAAAAACATGAAGGTTCCTAAGTATAATACAAGTGAGATAACAAAGTGACTGTAAGATGGGAAATGAAAGAATACTGTGGGAGTGACGAGGAACCACCCCTTTCTCCTGAAAATTGCTGAAACATCAATTTACAGTTAAGGCAGATTAATAAGAGGAAGAGGTTTATTTACTAAGGGACTAAGTACCCAATATTCCACTGGGCCCAGATATTTTTAAACCCTCCTTTTAGATAGGTGGGGGAGATAAGGAATATAGGTGATTCTATTTAGACTCAACAAATGGTTACTAGGGAGGACAAATGGGGGAAGGGAAACAAGATTGACTTGTAAATGATTCTCTTTACAAATAAAATTAACCTCAGGAGACAAGTATTATGTTCAAAATGATGTTGGCCAGGTCTGGCTCCATTCTTGGTTTTCCTTCCTTCAATAGAGTGAGATAAGGGGAAGGTAAGAGAAGTCAGTTTTGTTTTGTTTTGTTTTTTGATGGGTCCACCTGTTACACAGATAGAGGGAAAGCCCCTTCCAAGGGCCTGTTGATCAATCTCTAAGGGTCTTTAATTCAAATTACTCTTTATAGCAAGGAGTCATATTTTGAGATGAAATTTCCAGAGCTCCTTCAATATGGTGGAATTTAACTCTTTAATTTTATGAAGGAAAATAATTTTGCATCAAGAGTCTTATACTTAGCTATTTCAATGGCATTTATGGGTCACTCTACATGTAGCGTAATCCAAGTCCCAAATGGATAAACTGCAAAGTGAAAGATATATTTGCTAATATGATGGAGAAAGGATTGAATACAGAAAGTAGAGAAGCTGAAGAAGAAAAGAGGAAGGGAAAAGAATGAGGAGGGAGGGCAGAAGAAAGAAATCCACAGTCTTTGTCACAGTTGTGCTTAGTGTTTGTCATTGTATTGTATTTTGCGTAGGTGCTTCTAAGAGACACATGTTTTCCATTTTCACCCACCTATCTAACAACACCACCTGTAATCGACTGTCATCAGGGATTTTGATTCTTGGTGATAGTACCGTACTAGGGAAAACAGATGGGCGGTTTCAGGAAGGCATTTTAGTTCCTGCTAACTTTTATTACAAAGAAAGAGGAGGTTTTGACATTATAGCAACTTAAAGAGATCTCTTTAAAGAAAAGTGCTCTTTAAAGAAAAGCACTTTTTTAAGAAGTACTTTTTTTAAGGAAAGTACTCGCTTCAGCCGTACCTATACTATAATTGGAACGATACAGAGAAAATTAGCATGGCCACTGTGCAAATTCGTGAAGCATTCCATATTTTTTTAATGCAGCCTTAAAGAAAGATGAAGACTTTACCTCTTACATGTTTACATGGATGGAGCTGGAACATGTTCTTCTCAGCAAAGTATCTCAACAATGGAAGAAAAAGTATTCAGTGTACTTAATCTTACTATGAAATCAATGTATAGCTTTCTTATGAAAACTATAACCCAATTATAGCCCAAGAAGAAGGGGAAAGGGGAGGGGGGCTGGGTGGAGGGAGAGTAATTGGTGGGACCACACCTACGGTGCATCTTACAAGGGTACATGTGAAATTTACTAGGTGTAGAATATAAATGTCTTAACACAATAAGAAAATGCTGTGAAGGCTATGTTAACCAGTTTGATGAAAACATTCCAAATTGTATATAAAACCAGCACACTGTATCTCATGATTGCATTAATGTACACAGCTATGATTGAATAAGAAAAAGAAAAACAGAAGATAAAATCAAGAAAAATCCAATAACCTCTTCAATATGAGTCATTAGTGGGTTTGAATGAAAACCAAAACTTTTATTTTGTCTCTCCATTTCCAAATGTCTCTTACGAAATGTGGTCACCTAATGGCAATTTTTTTAAATAATGTTTACAGATTTTTTTACTAGTATTTTTAAGTGGTTTATATCTAAACCATTCCTCTGACAATTTACTGGCTTGTAGGGAATGCTGCCTGACAAGCTGTTTCTAACTGCCCTGAGCAGGCTGCCACTTTGACTCCCTCTTGTTTTAAGTCAGAGATAGTTTTTCCCCAGTGAAAGAGCTTAGCACATTTTCCCCAAAATATGACGCTGGGAATAAAGACTATTTTGAACTAACAGCCCTTACAGATCAACAGACTATGAAAGGGGCTTTCCTTCTGTCTGTGTAAAACCAGAGAGATCCATCCAAAAGAATAACTGTCTTTCCTTCCACTTCCTTTCATCTCAATATATTGCAAGAAAGAAGATCAAGAATGCAACCAGACTGGGCCCAGCCCATTTTAAAGATATCTGTCTAAATGTAATTTCTAAAGAAAATCACAAGTCAATCTGTTTTCCCTCATCCATTCATTCTCTCAAGTATCTAAAGTAACCATTCATCACTCCTAAACAAAATAATCTATGTTCCTCATCTCCTCCCCTCTAAAATGAAGGTATATAAATGCCTGGACCCCATTAGGATACTGGGTAATCACTCTGTGATTCTGCCTGTTCACACAGTAAATGAATCTCTTTCTTCTATTAATCTGCTTCATTGATCTTTCAGCAAACCTTCAGGGGCAAAGGTAGAGTTTCCCCTCACCCCCACACTAGCAATATGGATAGATACTAGATATATAGCTGCCCAAGCTTTGTTTTGGTTCAGCTTTCAGCCATATCTTCCTAGTTAAGTTTTGTCCCAAATGCCTTTAAATGGAGGTCTCCATTGTCCTCACTGAGGATGAGGGAAAGGATGATGAGTTGCATCAGAGCCGCCCCAAACAAAGAACTGTGTTGAGGAACAATGTAATCCAAACTTACCAGGTCCTTACATTGAGAGTATATAACAAAATAATCTGGAATTCACCACCCACTAGAAATGCCCATATGACCTCTAAAAGTCTAAGACAATAAAGGCCTTCAAGGAAGGGTGTGTTGCTCCTTAGCTGCCTTAGAAAACAGATTGATGTGACAGTTCCAGGAATTTGGAAATTGAACTTACCAACCAGCCGTCCCCAGAGGATGCCAACCCACAACATCGCCTGCAATGGGTTATGTGGTTTAAACCAACTCTGGGAACATGTTCAGTGTTTAAAAAGAGCCCAGGGGGACCAAACAGAGAATGTGGTAAAAGGGCCCAGTGGCATACTTTTTTTCCCTGTCCATCATCCTCTTGAAATAAAAGTATATTTAGTTTTTTTCAAATGCAAGCTACCATATAATCACGTCCATTCTTGCAACCCAGCCAGGTCTAGGGATGAAAGTAAGTACTTCAGAAAAAGGATGAAACAGCAGCATACAAACCATGGAGGAGAGAAAGGGCTGGATAATAAAAACTTTCAGTGCAGTCAAAACAAAAACTTGATCAAAACACACACCTCCCAGTCTTGAAACACAGTAGAAAGACTTTATTGCAGGGAGCAAAAGATTCTAGAAGGAAGAATAAAAACAAAGGCAGGCCAAAAGGAAGAACGAGGGGTGAAACAAAGACATTCTTCCAAGACCAAGGATGAAATCCATCCTAAAATAAAGAGCACATAAGAAGATAACCACAAAACAGAAATATAAAATGACTATGACATGTTGGGCCAGGAAGCCAGTGTGACAATATTTTCTCATAAAATGATATACTATTTCATCACCATATGCTTTAGGAAAATCCAATATGTTCCTGACAGACTGCTAACATTTTTTTCCCCCAAGATGGTGAAAGCTTTTGGGGATATGTCAAAGATACTTAGCACCCACTGCATTTTTGAATATTACACATTGGTAATTCTCCGGTTCATGAATTTTAATAATACCACTACAATTCAGTTTGCCAATCATTCTCCCAGCACTTGCTGATAAAAAACATGCAATAACAGATCCTGTTTGGATTTTATTCCTATAGGGCTGAATCTGCAAATGGAATACACACACACACATCCATATATATATATATACACACACACACAGATCCATGCTAAGACTTGGGACAAAAGCATCATTCAAAACACTGATATTTTGAAACCCAGTTCCAAGTCTTTTCCACAGTTATTGAAGCAAAGAAGTGAACATTGAAGATTTGATAGATTCAATTATAGAAATACTACTTTAAGCTAAGTAATGCAAATAAGAATTAAACAAGAAAGTCAAATGAGTCATTACGTACCATTTGTTGTTCCGCATACTTCCACGTCAACGACATTCTAAGCTATTTCTATGGTGTCACCCTCTCATTCCAATGGCTTTTGCATATATCTAACTACTTATGGATTTCTAGTGGGCTATTCTAGCTTTATCACAAATGACATAACATACCAGGGAACACACCCAATAAACTATAAGGTATAGTACAAATACTGAATTAGGTGCTGTGCTGTCAATAATAATACCTTAGATTAGTGTAAAATTAAAATCATTGATTTTCTTTTTTATATGGCTTCTCTGTCTTTGTTCTTCTATTTTATTTCTGTTACTTATCTTTTGTTTTTTTATCAAAATATACTTTATTCCTTTAGCCACCCCGTGAACTTGCTTTAATTCTTCTTTTTCCCTGCCCCAGGCTCTCCAGTTACACAACTCTATTAGTTCTCTACTAGTTCTTCTAACTAGTCTTTACAGCTGTCTATCCCCTTTCTAGTGGCATCTCCTCAAACCAGACTTTCATCACCTCATACCTAGATAATGCTAAAAGTCCCTTAACAGCATCCTGCTTCCAATTTGAGTCCTCTGGATGTCATTTCTTTTGTTGACACCAAGTAGATCCTTCTCAAATGCTCCTCTGCTCAAAATCAAAGGCAGCCACTATTTACACGAATAAGAATAAAGTCCCCATGTCATAGCCAGGGTCAAGGATGAGGTAGATGCACCAGACCCCTTGGGGCTGCACCTCCCACCACTTCTCTGCACAAGCCCTTTTCTGCAGGCAGATTGTTCCACTCCCACCAAATGTACAACTACACACCTGCTGGTGGCTATTTGTTCTACCTGAAGCACCTTCCTTTTTTCCCATCTATTTCTTATAAGTCCTATGCAGCTCCCTGAGGCCATCTTTGCCTAGGAGGTTCTGTCTGCCCGGGTCACCTCTTGAGCATTTTAAAGACAGTGCATCAATTCGTTCCAATGTGTTTGCACCACTACTGAATCTTGCGGAAGGATGGGGTCCCAGTTCCCCAAGTCCAGCTGACCTGGTTTGATGGCTTGGTAGAACTAGCAAGTTCAACCAAGGCTAACCCTGATAGAAAGTGAAAGGGAGCAGAAACCACAAGCAAAACAGAAGCCAGGCAACCAAGTGAATGAAAAGCAAAAGTAAATTCACACAGGCTTTAGTATAACAAAGAAAAAGTTAATTTATAGAAAGAGAAAGCTTAATGCATTTCCAAAGAGGTGCAAGTGGGTCCCTCTCATGAGTTAGAAGACAGAGACAGACACAAAGGTAATGTAAGCATATAAATGTCCTCTTTCTCGCCCTTAAAATTGTTTGTGTAACTTTCCCATTAGTCTCTCTATGTCTCCAGGCTCTTTCTATTGGTCATTGATTACCTAGGTTGCCTCATACCTACCTTCCTTTCCCTTTTTTGGAGGGAATTTCTGAGCGTTGATCTAACTGTTGATTTTACCAATCCTAGGGGTATCTATGGTGTGCAATGTTCACCCTATGTTCAAAGAGGGAAGCTGTATTGTGTGCAAGACATGCTTGGTCAATTGAGTCACAGTGTTCCCATAATGTTCCTGTGGCTCCTCCAGACTTTCTTGCTCAGCAGGCCAGGCTTTCCTCCCATCCCCCTTGTAGTCCCTTTCTTTGTCCCTTCTCAGATTGGTGTCTTTTATTTTCTTCCCAATAGACATGAGTTTTGTGAAAATAGAGGCCTTCAAATAACACTTATTATATACCTGCTGTCTGCAGAGTCTTGCTTTAGATGCCACAAAAGTAAGGAACATTATACATTTGGGACATTCCACAACAACAACTATGGTACCAGGCATCTCATAGCCACCCAATGAGCATGTTGAGTGAATTGATTATGATAGTTTTTATGTAATAAATAATATTACAATCAAACTGTCAAAATTAAATTCTGCAAATGGAATTTCTTTTTACAGTAGGGAAACTCTGGTAAAGAAAGATAAGACAACTTATTGACCCAGTGTTTTTGGTAACAAAATTAGTATCATAATGCCCATCTCTGTTTTCTGTTCTGCTGTGAGAAGCTCAGGAAATTTCGCTCCAAAATCTGACTCTTTGGTATAAAGAGTATTTTGAATTAAAGGCCCTTAAAGGTAGAACAGCAGGCCCTTGGAAGGGGCTTTCTCTCTATCTGCATAATCAGACCCATCAAAGAAACAATCCAGATCCCTTCCGTTCCCTGTTATCTCACTATCTCGCAGGAAAAAAAAAATCAGGAATGCATCCAGACCTGGCCCAAACCATTTTAAATATAATACACCTGTTTCTCAGATTAGTTTGTAAATCAGTTTCCCATAGCCATTCATCCTCTCTAACCACCATTTATTGCTCTTAAACAGAATTACCTATATTCCTCATGTCCCCCTTCCCTCTAAAAGGCAGGTGTAAAACTATTTGGATCCCACTGAGATGTTGGGTAATCACTCAGTAATTCTTTCCATATACACAGTAAATAAACTTTCAGGGAACTTTCAAGAAAAATTTCTCCCTCACCCCACAGTAACAAAATTGGTATGGTAATGTCCATTTCTATTTTCTATTTTACTGTTCTAACTGCCAAGCCTGCCTACAGTTCTTCAAGAGGATTTTGGAGGCAATACATTCCTAATTTAGGCATGTTACTAGCCTGAAAAGTGGCCAGTTTCGAGTGGGGCCTGGAATAAAAGAAAGTTCTGCAGCAGGTCCAGGCTGCTGTGCAAGCTGCCCCTCCATCTGGGCCATCTGACGCAGCAGATCCAATGGTCTGAAGTAGCAGTGGTAGAAAGGGATGCTGTTTGGAACCTTTGGCCGGAAGCTGAATTACAGCCGAGGCCTTTAGACTTTGGGAGCAAGGTCCTGCCACCATCCACAGATAACCACCTTCCTTTTGAGAGACAGCTCTTGGCCTGCTGCCAGGCCCTAATAGAAACTGAACACATGATTATAAGTCACCAAGTTACCATGTGACCTGAGCTGCCCATCATGAACTGGGGTTTATCTAACACCCCATGTTGCAGAGTTGGGTATGCTCAGCAGTGCTCTATCATCATGGCTGGGGACTTCCCAGACAGCATTCACATATGGGATCAGCACTGATAGGTCCCAAAGGCACCAGTAAGTTACACGAAGAAGTGGCCCAAATGCCCCCAGTGCCCATCACTGCTACCCTGCCTTCTCTCCCGGCCCATGCCCATGGCCTCATAGGGAGCTCTCAATGATCCGTTGACCAAGGACGAGAAAACCCCAGTCTGGTTGACTGATGCTCCTGCATGATATGCGGCACTACTCTGCAGTGGGCAGCTGCAGCACTGTGGTCCCTTTCTGGGACATCCCTGAAGGACACTCGTGAAGGTAAATCCTCCCACACTGCACCTGGCTGTTCATTTCTCTTGGAAGGAGAAATAGCCAGACACGGAGATTACACACCAGTTCACAAGCTGTGGACAAGGGTTTAGCTGAATGGTAAGGGATTCGAAAATTGGTGACAAGAAAATTTGGGGAAAAAAAGAAAATTTGGAAAAGTATGTGATAGACCTCTCTGAATGGGAAAAAGAAAAATGAAGCTTTGTATACCCCTGGAGAATGTTCACCATAGGGTAACCTCAGCAGAGGAGGATTTTTTTAGATTTACCTGCTCAGTGGACATCAATCCGCCTCTTTCCCCAGCCACCCTTGTTATCATCCAATGAGCTCATGAACAAAGTGGCCATGGTGGCAAGGATAGAGGTTAGATATGGGCTTAGCAACATGGATTTCCACTCACCTGATTACATCCACTGCTGAGAGCCCAATCTGCCAGCAGCAGGGACCAACTGAGTCACCAATATGGTTCCATTCCTCACCATGATCAGCCAGCTACCTGGTGATAGATTGATTCCATTGGACCACTTCTATCATGGAAAAGACAGAATTTTTTTCTTACTAGAATAGACACTCTCTTGATATGGATTTGCCTCCCCTACATGCAATTCTTCTGCCAAAACTACCATCCAAGAACTTACAGAAAAACTGATTCACCATGGAGGGAATTCCACACAGCATTGCCTCTGATCATGGAATTAATTTCATAGCAATACATAGAGTAATAGGTCCTTATTTATGGAATCCATGTCTTACCATACCTCCCCAACCTTAAGCAATTGGCTTGATAGAAAGTTGAATGGCTTTTTAATATTCACAGCACTACCTGTATGGCAATAGTTGCAGGGCTAGGACAAGGTTCTCCAGGAGTTTGTATATGAGTGAATCAATATCAAATACATGCTGCTCCCATAGCCCATATTTTAGACACCACACCTAAAATTCATGGACCAGAAATAAAAGGGTGGAAATGGGAGTGATACCACTTACTCTTACCATTAATTTTACAATACAAAATTTAATACCAAATGTACATGGAGTTTTTCCTACTCCCCACCCAGCTGTGTGTCTAATAGTTCGGGCCAGTTCTGGCACTACTCACCTGGAGTTGGTGTTAGATTCCACAAGGCTGCACCAATCAGAGGTCCTTGCCCTCCCATCTTTTTCTTTTTCTTTTTTTTTTCCCCCTCTCATTTTTTTGACAAACTGACTATAAATTGTGAGTTCCCAAAATTCCCTCCTCAGGTTCAGTAACTTGCTAGACTGCATCACAGAACTTAGGAAGACACTTTACTCACCACCACTGATGTATTATTAAGGGTACAACACAGGAGCAGACAGGTGAAGACATGCATAAGGCAAGACAAGGGGAAAGGTGCATGGACTTTTTAGGCCCTATCTGCATCCCCACAACCTCAATGCTTTTACCACTCCTAAAACTCTCTGACCACCATAGTTCATGATTTCTTTTGGTGGTCTCATTACATAGGTATGGTTAAATAGTCTTAGCCATTGATAGTTAACTCAATCTCTACCTAACTCTCTTCTCCTCCCTACACATCAAGGTTAGGGCTGAAAGTTCCAACTCTCTCCAATGCTGCCTTGGTCTTCATAGCAACAAGCCCTCATTCCAATGCTATCTAAGGGTTCTCAACGATTACTCATCTCATTAGCATACAAAAGACATTTATTAACAAATAGTGCACTGTGCATATCAGAGCTGCCCCAGGCGTATCTTGAGTGAATTGGTTGCCATAATTTTATATAGTAAAATGATAGTTTTACAATTTAACTGTCAAAATTAAATTCCATAAATGTCTTTTTTTTACAATAAGGAAAATGATAAAGAAAGATGAAACATCTTATTAACCCAATGTAATTTTTAACAAAATAAGTATCAGTATGTTTATTTCTGTTTTCTGTTCTGCTACTCTAATTGCCAAGCCCTCCTACACCTCTTCAAGAGGACATTTGGAGGTTATATTCTCCTCATTTGGGCATATTACCCCTGCCTTACTTTTCTCAATAGCACTTAACACTCTCTATTCTATATTTACAGACATTCTATGTGTATGAATACATCCTTCAAAAACCATGTGTTGGAAACTTAATCTCTAATGCAACAGTATTAAGAAGTAGGGCCTAGTCGGAGGTGTTTAGGCCACAAGAGCTCCAGCCTTATCAATAGACTAATACTGATTATGAAAGAGCTTGAGGCTGTGAATTTGATCCCTTGCTGTCTCTTTCTATCTTTGCCCATCCTCCATGAGGTGACATAGCAAGAAAATCCTCACCAGATGCAGCCCCTTGATCTTGGACTTCCCAGTCCCCAGAACCGTAAGCCAAAAACATTCATATTCATTATAAGTTACCTAGGCTGTTGTGTTTTTATTATAAGGACATGGAATGGACAAAGGCATTTATTTACCTTTTTATTGTCTGTTTATCAGAATTTGATATATCATATAGGAATCAATGAATAAGCAAAGACCTAAAAGTTCATAGAATTTAGTTTCCCAGAGACATCATACACATTTCACACTAATCTGTCCTCTTAAATTGAAGCTATGGATGCTATCTAGCTCTCTCTTTATGACTGTGTCATTGATATAATCTAAGTCACTGAATAGTGATGCCATCAGTTCCTGTCAAACCTTATAAAATTGGCAATTCCTCCAGCACATTTTGTGTCTGCCATCATTCCTCTCTTCTTACTCTCAGTGATTTCTTTGTACCCATTTTGATTAAGCCTGTTTCTAATTTTCATTGTTCAAACTCAAGCCTATGAAGCTCCTTAGAAATTAATTTGTTGGCTCCTACAGACAACTAAGAGATTCTCCCACAAGTTAAATTCTCATACTTGAGTGCTCAAGCATTTCTCAATGTACGTTTTTGCTTCTTAGAAGTCAATCCACTTACTTTCACATTTTACCATGCAGGCAATTGAAGTAATAAGGCAAATGACTTCTGAACACTTAGAAAAATGAGCTATGAATGGAATTTTGGCTAATACACATATGCATATGTATTTCTCAGTAAATATATGTACAAAAATATCCATTGTGATATACTTCACACACAGGAAGCACTAGTCTTCTGTGACATAAAAGGGGATATAAAATCTAGATTTTATGATCACCAAATTACTTTTTAAAGAGAGCCATATATTAAAACCCTCTAAAAAATTCTTCAGCTCCATAACTCATTCATGCTTATTAAATTTGCTATTTGCCTTTTCTCAGATTCAAATGTAACATAAAAATTTCATGATTTACTTTTCAAAGGTCAGAACGATTTTAATTGCTTTTTAGGATATGATGATCTTAGCTCAATCAAGTAGCATTAGTTCTGTCTCTCTGTGCAACTAATTTAATAACCCTTTTAGCCTGTAGATGCAGAAAGTGGTTCAGAGCTTTTGAAGATTCTTAACCAGACCCTTTTAAGTCCCAGGGATGACCTGATTAGATTGATTAAAGCTCTCGGAACACCTTAGCCATTCTGCAGTGAAGCAGCCATTGCGTGAGTACTCTGAATAGGAGTATGTGTCTGTCCCAGTTCTACAAACTGGGATCAAATTGCTCAAAGCCACAAGAGTTTTTTTTTTCCTTTGTTTTGTTTTACTCTGTTAACAATGAAAGAGAAAACAAAACATTGCTTTAGAGAAAGAAAATTTTCACCTTTCAGGGGTAATTTGTGTTTCTGGTGCTCTGATCCACCCTTTCTAATATCAATACCCTAATTATGAGTTTCTTCCTTGCCATCTTTACTGTCTTAATTCCCCAAGATAAGTTCTTCCCTTCTGAAGAAAAATGATTTTAAGGTCATAAACTTCGTATCTCATCACAGTATTATGGAATAAATTGTGTCCTCCCAATTTGTATATGCTGAAGCTTTAACCTGCAATACCTCAGAATGTGACTATATTTGCAGACAGGTGCTTTAAAGAGGTGATTATGGTAAAATGAGGTCATATAGGTGGACCCTAATTCTATATGCCTGGTGCCCTCGTTGAACGAGCAGATTATGACAGATATGTAGGCATCCAGAGGACATAGGGAGAAAGTAGCCAACTGCAAAGGAAGAGGCTCAGAAGAAACCACACCTGCTAACGCTTTGATCTTGAACTTCTAACCTTCAGAATTGTGAGAAAAACAAATTATATTACGTAAGCCACTGGCAAACCAATATATGTAGGTTTGCTACTTAGTAAGCATATGATTTCTTTGTAATGGTGAGGACTATGCTTACTTTAAAGAGTTTTTTTGAGAATTAAGCAAAACATATGAAGTTTTGCTTAATTTTTATATAATGTATTGCTGAAAATTTTCAAGTTTGTAAAAACAGAACAGCATTATTACATATTATGTCCAGTGTGTTATAAAAAAGATAAAATTCCTAATTTTGTTCCATTTTAAACATCATCTTTGACCATGGAATTCTAGAATATTGCATACATTGAACAATTTTCTTCTTTATTCTGACAATTAAGCCACAGTAGACTGGCTTAAAATCAATAAAAGTCCAATTAAAGATAAATTGTTCCAGATTTAGGCACCCTGATGCTTTCTATCTTTTTCTAAATTACATTAAGTTTATGAGACCAAATTACTTATTAAAATCAGCACTCTTGCACTTTCACTTTTCCATCCCCTGTATTTTATAAAATAAGTTCAATAGTACACTAAAATTTATATTATTGAATAAATCACTTCAATAAAGATTAAAATGGTGGATTCTCCCAGAAACTCATAACTATCAGCTGAGAGGCAACTCTACCAGGCTGAAAACATTAATTTGGTCCAAAGGTCTAAATTCAGGCTGGAAAAGGTAATCAAAGAAGTCAAATGTATAATAGTCCAATTATGGTTTGTAGACATATAATGACTCTCAGTTAGCAGAGAGCCTTGTTCTTGATAAGCAATAACTATTGTTATTCTTACTGCTGTTGTTTTTATTATAATAACTGGTGTTAATATCTACGTGTACTCTAATTGTGTCATATGCCTAAACAGCTCTCAAGGGCATGCAGTCTACCAACAAACATTTGTCAAAACTGCTCTGTGCCAGATATAGGCACAGATGTTTGTGCTGTGAGGGTGAACAGGACGAAGCCCTTTGAAGGGTACACACTCTAACAGATGAGGCAAATGAGGAAATGATTAACCCTGTGCAACATGGCAAAAGAGACCACCAGAGCCTGACAACTACCCAGCTCTCTGCCTCTTGTGGGGAAGCATTTCAAGAGAATAAGGAGATGCATCAAGAAGGATCTGAAAACCTGAACAGGAGAGCAGAAAGTGTTGAATGCTCCTCTGTCATCGCCATGGCAAGCAAACAATAGTGTTTCAGTGATCACTTGTTTTGTGATGTCATGTTTGTTGTCCATTTTTTACTCTTCTCTTGGGCACTTATTATTGGTATTATTTCAATAATTCTACTAATAATCATGGCCTTGCATGTAAAAGGCCATATACTGGTCATTGTTTCTTTTGATCCAGAGACATTGAGTATGAGAAATACACTGCTATATTTCAGATGAGAAAAATAAAACTTATATGCTATGCAGTCCAATTAAGCTTATTATAGCTTATATGTGGTAAAAACCTTCTATGATATGGCTGTTTTTGTCTGTCAAAACTCCTATGTTGAAACTTAATGTCAAATGTGATGGTATTAGGAGATAGGCCCTTTGGGAGTTGATTAGGTCATAAGGGTGGAGCCCTCATGAATAGAATTAGTGCCCTGCTAAGAGGCTGAAGAAACCAGCGTAAGACATAAGACTTCTTCCATTTCACCAGGTTTGGGCACAGTGACAAGGGGCCATTTGTGAAACAGGAAATGAGCATTCACCAGACCCCAATCTTCCAATGACCTTATCTTGGACTTCCAACCTCCAGAACTCTAAGACATGTATTTCTGTCTTAGAAAGCACCCAGTCTATGATATTTTGTCACAGAAACTCAAACCGATTAAGACAACACCCAGGGCTTCTGACATTCCTCTAGAAAGTCATGAGATGACTAGTCCAGGGTACTTTCTACCACACTGCCATGCCCTGCATTATTGTGAAGCAACTCACCTTCATAAAGTTTAAGGTTAATAAAAGGATCCCAATAGCCATGACCATTCTCAAATTATCTAGACTGCCCAAATGATTCACAATAATCATAGACTTACATATATGATAATGGGGGAATCTTAAAGATTCTTTAACTCTCCACATTTGACTGATAAGGAAACCAAAGTCAAAGAATAACAAGCTCAAGGTCACAGAGGAAATAAGCTGGAGAGATAGGACACCAGCCTTCATCCTTCCATACTGCTAATAGTTCAGTAACTATCAGTTAGGTATCTGAGGAGTTATATGTGTGGCAATTTAAAAGAAAGATTCCACAGCCAGAGAGTCTTGGACCAGAATGTGTGACCCATGATAAATGCCAGCTGTCATTTAACTTCTCTTGAGTTATTATCTTTCCCTTCTGTGAGATGGGAATGATAACAATACTAAATCAGAGAGTTAAGTGAGATGCTGTGGCCAAAGTACTTTGAATCAGACCTAACATAGTAAGTATTCAATGAGGGGAAGATGACATATTCACTTTGATTTTATTAATCATCATATATATACTATGTAGATAATATAGCAAATACCATGTCAGTGTCATGGTGCTGGAAACATTGGTTTGCCGGTCCCAGGGAAGGACTGTGTGATAGAACTTCACAGGCCACTAAGGACTGCCTTTAGTGGTCACCTTTTGGGTTGCTGTCCCAGTTCAGAATGCCTAAAAGATAGAAATTTGGGTGGGATAGGGGTCACTAGTGGTCAACTTTTGAGTTGCTGTTCCAATTCAGAATGCTTAACAGACAGAAATTTGGGTGGGATAGGGGTCACTAGTGGTCAACTTTTGAATTGCTGTTCCAATTTAGAATGCCTAAAAGACAGAAATTTGGGTGGGATGGGGTCACAGTATGTGACACACCTTGTGAGGGTGAGACATAATTATAAGAGAGACTTTATCTAACAAATGCGGTCAGTGTAACCTAGTTTTTTATACTCTCAATGAGTCTCCAACAATAAAAAAAAAAAAATGTGTACCAAATATCTCAAATGTTAATCCTGATAATATACTTTAGGCTAATGTTTAATGTTCTCTAAATGAACTCAGGAACAGTTTAATAAGCTGAGGGATAATTAAACAGTCTAATACTATATAAATATCACTTTTAAAAAAGACAGAACCCAGTGAAATGCCAGATATTCAAATCAGAGGGGCCTACTACCCAAGCCAATATCACTTCTGGATGGATATTGGTCACTGAAACTTTTCTAATTTAATATCTATGGACTACTAAATCTAAGTATTTTTAACAAAAGTAAACATCCTGGATTTCTGTATATAAATCCCTTCTGCCCTCACCAATTATAATGCTTAGCACAAGACACATTTTTGCTAGTCTGTTACAACCACACAATTAGTACCTTTTTCTACTGGTGAAAAGAGTCTACATTTCTGACACTGCCAGAGGAAACAAGAAAATTTTATTTTTAAACTACCATTGTTTTTAGTTCCTTTGTCCACAAAACCATAATAAGATACATACAGGGTATCCAATTTTAGATTTGGTGGCCTAACAGGATATTTTCTTTCAGGAGAAAAAAATACATACAGAAAAAAAATTACTGTACAAATAATCATTCCCTCTGTTGACAGGGCTGGTAACCACTGGGCAATATACTTTGTCCCACCCAAGACTTTGTCACAGACACCACCACATCTAAGGAGGCTCCTGATGAAGGCACACATCCCTCCTGACCTTCTCAAATGAACAAATCTGAGCTGAACAAATTAGAAAGGCAAGAAGAATTTACTCAGGGATCATAGACTTTATGATTTAAGTGGAGTTATTCCTTTTTTAAAATTCTGACATTTGACACAAGAGACCAAATAAGCATTCTGAGAATTTTGCAGAAGTCTCCATCAGTGATGAGGTTCAACTAAGTGGGAGCCCAATCTCTCGCTGTAAAGGCAGTGAAGGTGGGAAATTCCAACGTAAGTTCAACTATTGAGTCCCTCATGGCTCTTGACCATGAATTCTATAACTTCCTGTTTTGTTTTTACTTGCATGAGTCACTGATGCAATGCCTTAATAATTTGAAAAAATAGGGATTTTAAAAATTACACATGTACTTTCAAATTTTACATACACATATGTGTTAGGGAAAAAGATTAGAGACAATAAAGTCATTTCTTGTTTACTTGCTTTAGGTAAAAATACACCAAAAAAGTATAAAAGTAAAATTCAGGACAGAAAATTATTGGCAAACAGAAATACGTTCAAGTTTTTCTTCTACCTTTTGTTTGTTAAACTAATAGACTGGGCTTCTTCTCTCTCTCAGCCTCTGGAATACCCAAATCCTCACACATCCACAAGAATTTTTCAAATACAGTTTTTCCTCCTTATCAGTAGGGGTATATTCCAATACCTCCCGTGATGCTCGAAACCATGATAATATCTATTTATCAAGTACCCACCACATGTCAGAAACACTATGTATATCTCATGTTTTTTCCTATATGTAGCTATGAGAACTTTAACTTATAAATTCAGCACAGTAAGAAATTAAACACAATAACTAATAATAAAATGGAACAATTACAATAGTATACCCTGTTAGAAGTTATGTGAATACAGCCTCTTACACTTTATCAGAATGTCTTACTGTGCCATACTCACTTATTTTCGGACTGAGGTTGATCACAGGTAATTTAAATTGTAGAAAGTAAGACTCTGAATAAGAGGGGCCTACTGAACATACAATCTCTCCATTGATCCTTATATGCGAAGTCTAAGAGGGAGTAAGAAACGTATCAGAGAGAACCATTCATGGAGCTTGAGCTCTGCCAGGCACAGCTCCAGGTGCTGTCTCATTGAGTGAGGTCTCAGCAGTGCCCTGGAGACAGAGAAGCTGAGCCCAGGAGATGGAGTGACTCACTCCAGGTCAGGAGCTGCTAGGTGCAGAGTGAATGCCAGAGCAGGGGCTATCAGGATACTGTCACACCACTGGGTCAGGGCCTGGAAGATTTACACAGTCTCCCACAACCACCACGCTGGCTCTTATAAAAACCACGCTTTAAGCTTATTTTTTAATTGCTATGAGACAGAAATTTAGTAGCAGGGAAAAAATCTGGGAATAGAATCTGAATCACTGACCTTCTAATGCAGCAGGTTTTGGAAGGCTGCCAAGCTGCTCAAGGAGCCATGGAGAAAATAAGTGCTGTTCTTTCAGAAAAATTCCTTTCAGGGGGAAAAAAGAAAGGTACTATGAACAGCTTTCTTTCCCCAGAAGACTAGAATGATTTTTCCCTCAGGTCAATGACCATCACATAACTGATCATATTTTCATTTTTTGTTTTGGCCTCTGGCAAGCATAGAATCACATTTACAGCTCAATTTTATTAACCTCATAGGACTCTCTAGTCTAAATATTTATTCTAGCTTTTGACCTGGCCTTGCCTTTTTATAGTTATATATTCAGACAACAATTTTCAATGATTTTATACTATATTAGCTTATAAATTACATACGCTTGCTGAAAAACTCAATTCCTATGCAACCAATAGGTAAATGATTATTTCAATCATTTGGTTACTCTCTTTAGTAGTGCCTGGCAAAGTTGTTAGTATATTATAATGTTCATTAACTATTCAATAGGGTTTTTATGAATTATTTATTTTATTAGTTGTTATTATTTTTCCTTTATCTAGATAATATATATTTATCAAGTACCCACCACATGTTAGGCATTGAGCTTGGCTGCAGCACGCACATGGTCATTGCTTTCAGGAAGACAAGGCAATTGTCACACACAAAAATGTGCAGTTGCATTCTGTGAACAGTATGAGGACAAAACCCAGGGTGCTACAGGAACCCATAATAAGTGGATTTGAGCTACCCTCAAGGGTGGGTAGGATTTCTGCAGGAAGGTGACATTTGAACTGATCTCTCCAGCAATTAGCTAAGAGAAGATAGGAGTGGAGCAAGGTTGGAATCAGGGGAGTATTTCAAGCAGAGAAGAAATAGAAATCCTGACAAGACCAATAAAGTGAAGAAAGATCAAAACACTAATAAAATAAAATCACTTAACAAAATAAAATCCTCAGACCAAATGGATTCACAGCTGAATTCTACCAGACATGCAAAGAAGAACTAGTACCAAACCTACAGAAATCATTCCATAATATCAAGAAGAAGGGGATCCTCTCTAACTCATTCCACAGGCCAGTATCACCTTGCTACCAAAGCTGGTAAAGGAAGCAATAAAAAAGAAAACTGCAGATCAATATCCATTACAAACATAGATACAGAAATCCTCAATAATATCAAAAAGATAATTCACCATGATCAAGTGGGGGTCATCCCAGGGATACGAGGATGGATCATCATACACAAATCAATCAATGTCATTCATCCTATAAACAGAAGTAAAGACCAAGACCATTCAATCAAGTCAATAGATACAGAAAAAGCATTTGATAAAATCTAGCACCTTTTCAAGATTAAAAACCCTCAACAAACTAGGCATAGCAGGAACATACTCAAACTTACAAAAACAACAAACGCACAGCCAACATAATACTGAAAGGGGGGAAATTGAAAGCATTACCCCTAAGAACCAGAATGAGACAGGAGTGTCCGCTGTCACCATTTCAATTCAATAATATTGGGTATCCAGAGAAATCAGGCAAGAGAAAGAAATAAAGAGCACTCAAATTAGGAAAGAGGCGGTCAAACTATCCTGTTTGCCGGTGATATAATCTTTTATCCAGAAAATTCTAAAGACTCCACCAAGAGACTCCTAGAATTGATAAATAAATTCAGCAAAGTGTCAACTCACAAAATCACCATATACAAATCAGTACGATTTCCATATACTAATAACAACTAAATCAAGGACTCAATACTATTCACAGCAGCTACAAGGAAAAACCATCAAGGAATATACTTGACGAAAGAGGTGAAAGGTTGCTATAAGGACACCCACAAAACACTGATGGAAGAAAGCATAGATGATGCAAATGAATGAAAAATACCTCTTGCTCCTGGACTGGCAGAATCAGCACCACTGAAGTGTCCATTCAACACAATCCGCATCAAAATGGCAATACCGTGCTGAGCACGATAGCTCATGCTTGTAATCCTAGCACTCTGGGTGGTATCTCTGAGGTACCATGAAGACTATTCTAGCAACGGGCACATCAAAATCCCGGATTAGGCATTATACAAAGAATCCATAAACAAAAACATTAATCTTTTTTATAAAAATATTTTAAAAGTTCATAAAATCCTATTAATTAGTTATTACTAAATATACTATTATATCCCCCAGTTTATTGAGGAGAAGGGTTAGGTGAATTTGCTTGAGATTACAGTTAGAAAGGTGGTAAAACTAGGGTGAGAAATCAGGACTACTCAAATGAAATCTCAGGTTCTCTCTATAAAGCATGGCCCCCAGGGTAGTTAGCCGATCTGTTAAATTCACTTTCAAGACTGGGTACCAGAGAACAAGTCAGTAGCTGTAAACCTTTCAGTAAAACTGACCCTGAGCTCCAATCCTGGGACACGTAATTGACAGTTGAAGAGAATATGCGAGGCCGAGTTTGTAAATTATTCTAATAAATGGAAAGTCATTATCATTCACATGCGTGATCAATCGTGGATTTTTACCAGGGAAAGAAAGCGAAACCTTTTTCACCATTGAAAGGAATGCAAAATTTGTAACACCTGAAATACTGAAAATGTAGGTTTACATGCTTCGATTTTGAAAAGCTCTCACTCTCAGGAGGAACTAAATGTTCTCATTTCTACCCGTAATGAGGGAGAAAATATTTGAAGGGGAAATAAAGAAATAATCTCATTTTTCACATAAAGTATTCTTCACTACAGAATTGTTCTTGCCAAGAGGAAAAAAAAAAAAAAGTAGTTTTAAGCAATCTCCAGAAATGGCCGGGGGATTTTAGTGAAACAGTGCTCTTGACAATAAGGAGAGGGGAGTCTCAGGAGAAAAAAAGGAGCCGCACAGGATAGGAAAACTCCCCTGAAAGTCTTTAGACTCCCGTGTCTGAGCATCTCATCAGCTCCTTGGCAACAAGAGCTCTGGAACTGCCCTTGCTGTGCTGCCATTAGAGGACCAGCGTCCTCCTGTGAGATGTCTTCCTTCTGTTCACAAGCCAGCATTTGTTGACTATGCCCTGGGTGTCGGGGAATAACGGTACGAACCCGGAGAGGGTCGCTGTCTTCTTGGACCCTAGAAGTCATTGATCCTGTCTGTCACCTCATCCCCTCTCTCCTCCTGTGACTGCCCACTTTCTTCTCTGCTCTGTCTTTTCCCTGCCTTACACTGGGACTTGCTAACACTTCAGACCAGGGGTCCTCAAACTTTTTAAACAGGGGGCCAGTTCACTGTCCCTCAAACCATTGGAGGGCCAGACTGCAGGCTCCAGGATGAGTTAGCTGCTAAGCAGGACAGGTAGTGGTGGCAAAAACACCCAGCGAGCCGGATAAATGTCCTGGGCCAGCTGCATGTGGCCCACAGGTCGTAGTTTGAGGACCCCTGCCGACTCATCACTGCTTTGAGGCATTCTCAACCCCCCTCCCAGGCCCCTGTGTTCTTACAACCTGTTTCCCCAAATTCTCGCCACGTGAGTGTTGGTACCTGCTCCATTCTTCTGTTTTCCTCTATGTTCTTCATACCTGTTCGCAAGAGAAAACCTGATTGTCCTAGTTAATAACCCTGGTCCAATGTTGGCACAACTGTTTCTACAAGGCCACCTCATTGACGGCTGCCCAAGCTGTGGATCGGCTGCCTTTGGTCCATGTAGTCCTCCCTCTTCCCATAAGGTGCAGCTGAAGGAGGCCACATGGAGAGTCACAGAGAACAGATGTGAGGGCAGGACTCTGCTACCTAGGTTCAAATCCCAGCTCTGGGATATACCAGCTGTGGGACTTTGAGTAAATTCTTTAACATCTTTTCTGTAAAAGATGGGTAATTATAACCTCTGTGTCATTGGGTTATTGTGGACATCAAATGAAATAACACATGAGACGAAGTTAGGACCATCTTTAGTATTAGCAGGGAGTCCCTACATGTTAGCTGTTATTATTATGCACATCTAAGAGGCCCTGAGCAGGCAAATCACCCTGGCCTGGGAACTGTAGGCCCCAAGAAGCCCATCAATGGCCTGTTCACTCACAAGTGTGCAATTTCGCCAACCTCAGCTATGCCTGGCAAAAATCTCTCAGTTCTTTTTTAATGGACTAGGAACTGAGAGATTTTTTGTTTGTTTGTTTGGTTTGGTTTTTGTTTTTGCAGTTTTTTTGGCCAGGGCTGGGTTTGAACCCACTACCCTCGGTATATGGGGCTGGCACCCTACTCCTTTGAGCCACAAGTGCTGTCCAGAACTGAGAGATTTTTGTATTTTTCTTTTCCTCTGAATTATTTTATCTGATCAGTTTTATGTAATTTAAAAGTAATAGACATATACCTACATGTGTATATAGGTATGCATATATTACTTTTAATTTATATATGTGTGTATATATGTATATTACTTTTAAATAATTAAACTTAAAATGAATATAGAAATTCTTGTTAGAAAAATTGCATGAAATTTGTGGTGCTATTATTAATATTATTAACTTGATGCACCAGGTACTTTGCTTTTTATATTACATAATTAGCCTTATTTAAATTTTTTATTCTCTCTCCCTCCCTCCCTCTCTCCCTCTCTTTCTATGACACACACACACTTAGCACTCTGCATAGGTTAAATCACTTAATCTTCAGAAAAGTGATAAATTTCCAGGTAGCTGAGGTTCAAGTTAGTCCCTAGATCCAAATCTCCCTATGTTTCCTTCAAAAGCAATGAGGAATACAAGAAAAGCAAATAAAGCTTTTAAAAACCCACATCTTCTGCAAAAATATAAGACAGAGAATGCCCAAACCTTAAATGACTTATACATAGAAACCATAATACCAAATCCTAGGGAATTTTCTCTCAGACTTATGCAGCAAGTCTTAGCTTAGAGGGAAGAGATGACTAGAAAAATGGCACAGAACAGAGAAGCTAATAGAGAGTGTGAGATTGACCTAACTCACCTTCAGAGAGAGAAAAATCCACTCTAAGAGCATCAACACTGAAAAAGACCTGGACAGTCAAATCAGAGCAGTGGCCGCAAAGGTGAGACAGAAGGAAACATGTGATTCTAGCTGGCAGTCCTCAAAAGACATCACTTCTAGAGGAGAATAAAACAAGTTTGAGTAAATAGATTATAAATAAAGAATTCAGGCTTCTCATTATCAGAGAATGGAGGTTACAAGTTCAAAATGAACCTATGGCATTGGGCTGGAATTGGAGGTATCATGCTTTTTCACATAGGTTGATAGATTTAGAAAATGATCTGAAGGCATATGCATGACACATACATAGATTTCCTAGCTCTGGGCACTGAGAGGGAACAGAAGTAACATCATTCCAATAAAAACGAACACCCCTGGTATTCACATATTTGTTTCTGAATTCTTCCTCCACTAAAGGAATCAGAGATCTTTGGAGACACAACAATTCCAGATCAAGAACAGTGCATACACATAATAAATTTAAATACCTTTTTGCACCACAAAGTGAGGAAATGCTTAAGGAATCCTGGTGATGTATCAAAACCACACAGCAGCCAGACTGAAGAAGACACCAGTGGCCAAATCTGAAATAGCTTGAGCAAAAATAAATCATAATAAAATAATGGTTAACGGGAAAGCTCTACCTTATAGTAGAACACAGATAATAAATCTAGACAAAAATAATAGAAATTAGAATATCAACCCTTGGCAACTGTTAGTAATAATTGATTGTCACAAATTGTCAATGGATTGTCAAAACTAGGGAGTGAAAGCTTGATGAGAAACAGATCTCATTTATGTAAAAGTTCTCAAAGATCTACCCACAAGATACTTAGTAATTGTAAAGCACAAAATGGTAACTTTATAGTGGGTAAACCTGGCAGAAACTACCTTGATCAGATGATCAGATTTACCAACAGGAATGGGACAAATTGACATCCATAAAGGGATTAAGAAGAATTAATACAAAAATTCATAACCCAATCTGACCACAAGAAAACATCAGAGAACTCAAATTGAAGGGCATTCTACAAAATAAGTGGCTCATTGTCTTCAGAACATCAAGGTCGTAAGAAATTATCGTAGATTAAACAAGGCTAAAGACAACAGATAATCCTCAACACGATTGGGACAATTGGCAAAATCTGACTCGATAATAGTATTACATCAATGTTAACTTCCTGGCTTTGATAACTTTCCTGTGGTTATACGAAAAAATGTGTTTTTCAGAAATACATACTAACATGTACGAGTAAATAAGCAACTATACTTCCAAATGGTTTGAAAAAATATAAACATAGAATGATAAAGTAGAATAGTATTAACAATTGGAACATACAGGGGGAGTACAGAAAGTACACAAAGATTCTTTGTATTATTTCTGCAAGTTTTGAAATGGTTTGAAAAATTAGAATGTTTTCAAAGAAAGGAAATGGAAAATTATCCTCATTTGGCAAGGAAAAGAAATTGCAAATTAGGCTGAGGTCTGCCCATGGTTGCAAGGCAGTGGGTTAGGGGAGCAAGGAGTAGAAACCAAATCTGTGCTTTGCTTGTAACCACAGGATACTGCCTACTCACAGACTTAGCCAAGTCCACATATTGGAAAATTTTATTTATGTAAAATGTCCAAAATAGGCAAATCTATAGAGACAGAAACTAGATTTATACTTGGCCTGAAGCTGGGAGTGTGGAGGGAATAGGAAGATTAGGGAGTAATAACGAACGGATACAGGATTTCTTTTTGGAATGATGAAAATATTCTAAAATTGATTATGGTGATGGTTGCAAACTCTGTGACTATATTAAAAACCATTGAATTATACACTTTAAATGGGTCGATTGCATGGTATATAAATTATATGCTATGTGAATTATATTTCAATAAAACTGTTTCCAAAGCACTAAAACTTTATAAAAGCTCAGAACTTTGAGTTTCTGAATAGCATGGTGGCATGCAACTCTTTTTTATGCACAAGTAGCTTCTTAGGAACAAGAAAGAATTGTGCTGGCACCAAAAATAATGGTGAACTGCTGTGCCACTGGTTATTAAAGCACAAGTTAGCCCTTTACTGAAGCTTGATATCAAACCCTAATTCGAAGGAGGTTGATAATATGCTTCCCTAGAGGGTGAGTCCTGTACCTAGCCTTTTGAGGACTGGGGACTAGACAAAGCTAACGAGAAAAGTGGACTTTGTTTCCATTGCAATAGAATCTAAGAGGGGGTTGGTTGAGGTGGGGAAATTTAAATCATTTTCTTCTCATCAGCCTTGTTTAATGTTTAATCACCTAAAGCATTGCCATTGTGTTGGTAAAATCTTATTCTAGAAAAATTTGATTTTATTATCACTTTATATATTTCTATGCTATTTGAATATTGTCAAAACAATTTGCAATTATCGTTTTGCTCTTATTCAAAGTACTTTTGGATTAGTTAAGTAGTTGGCTTGTCAAGCTGGGACTGCCCCTAGACCATTTGCATAATGAGAATAATAGAATATCTCAATTAATTTAAAATAATCTACTTATAGGCTTTTTAGGAAAAACCTCCCCTTTTTCTCTATAGATAACAACTATTTATGTGAGATCTCTTATAGACTCTATGCCTTCATAAAATCCTTTCTGGAAAGAATTAGAACACAGACAAAATAACTCATCAATAGCAATTGATACGATAAATAGGGCACAAGTAGCTCTTGTTCAATCTGAAAATCACAAAGTTCCTTGGTGTGAAGGAGTCAAGTCTTTGGTGGAGCTTCTTTTGTTCTTTCTTGCCATGTCTCTTTCTGGCTACAGAAAATAGCCACAGAAAGTTCCCTCCTATGAAAGGCTTAGGTATTTCCCAAATACAGTATCTACAAAGATCCTGTCCACATAGGCTAAGAATAAGTCCTTTCAGATTAAAACCAATCTGTATCTGAATCCTAGCTCCATTGCTTAAGATTATGTATGACATAAGCAAGTTATTTATCTTTTATAAGATTGTCTTCCCATTTGTACTATGTGAATAATAATAGTTACTACCTGTTTGGATTTTGTTGGTAAATCAAGTAAAATACGGAACATACCTATTATACTGGGTGGCATATAGAAAGCACCTGATATGCATCAATTGTTATTGATAGTCATATTCCAAAGGAAAATTCTGTCTAAAACCATGTGGCATCCCCCATTAAAAACAAAAAAACAAAACAAACAAAAAAATATATAATACCCAATCATGAAGGTGTAACCTTCTGAGCTTCAGTCACCCCATTTTAAAAATGAGAATGATACATATAGAAAAATAATAAGTAAGAAAATTCATGTTATGGTAATTTGTAAATTATATGGATAAATTTGCCTTATTTAGTATATAAGTTTTAGCAGCAAGAGAAAACTAACACATTACACATAAGGAAGTTTCCATTAGTCTATCGGTAGATTTCTCAGCAGAAACCCTACAGGCCAGGTGAGAATTGCACTAATATATTCAAAGCACTGAAAGGAAAAAAAAAAAAAAAGGTCAGACAAGAATACTATACACAGAAAAGTTATATTTCAGAAATAAAAAAAATAAATTATTTATTTTTATAATAAATTATATATTATATTTATATATTTGTATAAAATATATATTTTTAATAATAAATTATTTTCTACATAAGCAAAAGCTGCGAGAACTCATTACCCCAGACCAGCTTTATAAGAAATGTTTAAAAGAGTGCCACGACTGAAGGCAAAAGGACAATAATTGCTATCATGAAAATATGTGAAAGAATAAAACTTACTAGTATAGGTAAATTCATAATCAAATTCAGAATAGTCTAGTACTGTAATTGTGCTTTGGAAATCTTTCAAGTCTCTAGAACGAAAATTAAAAGTCAAAATGGTCAAATATAACAATTAGTGGAAGGGAGGGTTTGGGGGGATCCAGCCTAATGTGCATCATGCAATAATACATTTCTATACTGTTAAGAATAGAGTATAAATGTTTTTGCCATAACAAATAAGTAAGCGAGGAGATGGTTATGTTAATCAGTTAGATGTAAGAATTCCACATTGTATCAGCACATTGTACCTCATAAATGCATTAATGTACACAATTATGATATCATAAAGAATTAAAAAAAACTTTAGTGGTTGATCATACATAGTATATAAAGATATAAATTAAGACAACAAAAATATAAATGGGAGGAGAGGGAGCCCAGCATATTTTTATGTAACCAAAGCTGAGGTGTTTTCAGCTTAAAATAGTCTATTATAACCATGATATTCCTTCTGTTAGCCCCATAGTAACCATAAAGAAAGAAATTGCAACAGATGCACAAATGAGAAAGAGAAAGGAAACAAATTGTAACACCACAGAAAACCACCAAACCACAAAGATAAACAAAAAGAGAGGAAGGAAAGGGCAGAGGATCTACAAAACAACCAGAAACCAATTAACCAAATGCCAGGAGTAAGCTCTTACCAATAATAAACTTGGATGTAAATATATGAATTTCTCCAATTAAAAGATATATTAAAAAACAAGAGTGGATTATATGCTGCTTTCAAGAATCACCTTCGCCTTTAAGGACACATATAGGCTTAGAGTGAAGAAATACAAAAATATATTCCATGCGAACAGAAACCAAAGGCAACAGCAATAGCTATACTCATGTCAGACAAGATAGAGTTTAAGTAAAACCTGTAAAAAGAGACAATGAAGGTCATTACCTAATGGTAAAGGGATACATTCCATAAAATGACATAACTATTGTGAATATATATGCACCCAATACTGGAGTACCCACATAAAAGGAAAAATTATTAAGTCTAAAGAAGAGGTAGACAGATTTTTAATGTAGACAGATCACCTAGGCTGAAAACAATAAATAAATACTGGACTTAAACTGTACCCTAGACCAAATGGACCTAACAGGAATTACAGAACATTTCCTCCAGGAGCTGTACTATACACATCCTTCTCGACTGCAGATGGAAATTTCTCCAGGACAGATTATATGTTAGGCCACAAAACAAGTCTTAACAGATTAAAGAAGATAGAGATCATATCAATGATCTTTTCTGACCACAATGGCATACACCTAGAAATCAATAACAGGGAGCAGTACAGAAACTTTACAAATACGTGGAAATTAAACAACATTCTCCAGAATGACCAATAAGTCAATGAGGAATTTTAAAAAGAAATTAAAAAATTTTTGAAACAATAATAGTAACACAAAATACCAAAACCCATAGGATATAGCAAAGGGAGTTTTAAAAGTTAAGTTTATAGTAGTAAGCACCTACATCAAAAAAGAAGAAAGATTTTTAATAATCTACTGTAGCATCTCAAGGAACTGGCCAGGAAAGAAAAAACCAAACAAAATTGAAAGAAGAAAAGAAATAATAAGGGTGGAGCAGAAGTAAACAAAATAAAGACTAGATAAACAAAACAAAAGGTAGACAAGACAAAGAGTTGGTTTTTTTCAAAGGTAAAATTGACAACCTTACAGCTTACAGCTAGACTGAACAAAAAGAGAAAGGACTCAAAATCAGAGTTTAAAAAGGAGATATAACAACTGATAATACAGAAATACAAAGGATCATAAATAATTATACACCAATAAATGTAAAGAAATAGATAAATTCCTGGACACATATAATCTATTAAGGTTGACTAATGAATAAATAGAAAATCTGAACAGATCAATAATGAGTGAAGCAATTGAATCAGTAATAAAAAGTCTTCCATCAAAGAAAACCCTAGGATCTGATGGGCTTCATTGCTGAATTCTTCCAAAAATTTAAAGAGGAACTAATTCTATTTCTTTTTATTTGAGAAAATTAAAGAAAGGGGACATATTTCCAAACTCATTTTATGGAGCCTGCATCATCTTGAGAGCAAAACCAGACCAGGACACAGAACATTGAAAACTATTGACCAATATCCCTGATAACCATAGATGCAAGAGAAAGGGAAAGACCTCAGAGAAGAACTGGTACTAATCCTACAGAAATTATTCCACATACAGAGGTCCTCAAACTTTTTAAACAAGGGGCCAGTTCACTGTCCCTCAGACCGTTAGAGGGCTGGACTGCAGGCCCTGGGACGAGTCAGCTGCTAAGCAGGACAGGCAGCGGTGGCAAAAACACCCAGTGGGCAGGATAAATGTCCTAGGTGGGCTGCATGTGGCCCGCAGGCTGTAGTTTGAGGATGCCTGAAGAAGGAAGTCCTCCCTAACTCATTCCACAAAGCAAATATCACCTTGATACCAAAGCCAGGAAAGGATACAACAAAAAATAAAACTATACACCAATATCCCCTATGGACATACAAGTCAATGCAAATATCCTCAACTAAATACTAGCAAACCAGATTCAACAACACATTGAAAAGTTCATTTACTATGACCAGGTGGAAATCAACCCAGGAATGCAAGGATGGCTTAACACAGGCAAATCAATAAATGTGATATATCACATTAACAGAGAGAAGGACAAAAACCTGATGACCATTTAAATAGATGACCAATTCAATATTCCTTCAAGATAAAAACCCTCCACTAATTAGGTATGGAAAGTATGTATCCAAGAATGCCCACTCTCACTACTTCTGTTCAACCTAAGATGGAAAGTCTTAGCCAGCACAACAAGGCAAAAGAAATAAAAGGTATCAGAACAGAAAAGGAGAAAGTCAAATTGCCCCTGTTGGCAGATGATATTATCTTATATCTAGAAAAACCTTAAAGAAAATCTACCAAGACAAAACTGTTAGCACTAATAAACAAATTCAGAAAAATTGCAGGATCCAAAATCAATATTAAAAAATCAGTAGCATTTTATGTGCTAATTCTGAATTGTCTAGAAAATAATCAAGAAAAAAATCACATTTTATTGTAAAAAATATATAATACTTAAGAATGAATTTAACTGAGGAGGTAAACGATATCTGTGCTGAAAACTATAAAACATTGATGGAAGAAATTGAAGACAACACAAATAAATGAAATATACTCTGTGTTCATGGATTAGAATAATTAATATTGTTAAAATGCCCTTACTGTCCCAGGTGATCTAGAGAGTCAATGCAATCTCTACTGAAATACCAATGATATTCTTCACAGAAAAAAAAAATTCTCAAATTTGTATAGAACTACAAAAGACTGAATAGCTTAAGTAATTAAGAGAAAATAAAAATTGAAGCCATTATATTATCTGACTTCAAAACATATTGCAGAGCTATAACAGTCAAAAACAGCATGGTATTGGCATAAAAACAAACACACAGGCACATGAAACAGAATAGAGAGCTCAAGAATAAATCCACACAGCTTCAATCAACTGATTTTCCTTAAAGGTGCCAAAAACACATATTGGGGGAATGACAGTCTTCTTAATAAATGGTGCTGGGGAGATTAGAGAACCACCTTCAGAGGAATGAAAGTGAACCCTCACCTTTCACTGATACAAAAATCAGTGTAAAATGGATTAAAGACTTACATGTAAAACTTGAAACTCTAAAACAACTAGAAGAAAACAGGGGAAATATATATGACATTGAACTACACAATAATTTTTTGGATAAGACCTCAAAAGGATAGGTAACAAAAGCAAAAATACACAAATGGGATTACATCAAACTAAAAAGCTTCTTTACAGCAAAGGAAAACAATCAGAATGAAGAGACCTATAGATCATGATAAAATATTTGCAAACTGTATGTCTCACAGGGGTTAATATCTAGAATATATAAGAAACAATTCAACAGCAAAAAAAAAAAAAATCCAAATAACCTAATTAAAAAATTGACAAAAGACTTTAATAGACTTTTCTCAAAAAAAGACAGACAAATGACTGACAACTATCTTAAAAAATGCTCAATAATTCTAATCACTAGGGATATGCAAATCAAAACTACAGAAAGATATCATCTCACTCTATCACTCTAGTTAGAATAAATATTACCAAAAAAAAAAAAAACCCACAACAACAAAAAAGAAAACAAGTGTTGGCAAGGATGTGGAGCTTTGCACACCATTAGAGGGATTGTAAATTAGTACAGCCGTATTAAAAACAGTATGGAGCTTCCTTGATAAATTAAATTGAACTATCACATAATCTAGTAAACCCACTGTTGGGTGTATTTTCAGAGGAAATAAATTCAAATTGCAGAAGAGATATCTGCACCCCCCTGTATATTACTGCGCTATTAATAATAGCCAAGATAAGAATCGGCCTAAGCAACCAACAGTGAATGGATAGATTAAGGACACATGGTACATAAACACGATGGAATACTATTCAGCCATGAAAAAGAATGAAACCCTGTCATTGGCAACATGAATGGAGTTGGATGATATTATTTCTTTTTTTACTTTAGTATGATGCATGAACATGGAGGGCATTATGTTCAGTGAAATAAGCCAGGCACAGAAAGACAAATACCGCATGTTTTCACTTATACATATATGGAATCTTAAAAAAGGAAGCTGGGAGTGGAACAGTGGCTACCAGAGACCAGAGAGGTTGGGAAGGAGAAGGGTATAGAGGTTGGGCAATTGGTACAAAGTTACACTAAGAAAGGAACAGTAAGTTGTTAGGTACTATTGTATAGTAGGGTGACTATAGTCAACACAAAGTTATTGTATATCTTGACATAACTAGAAGAGATTTTGAATGTTCTTGCCACAAAGAAATGATAAGTGTTTGAAGGGGTAAATATGCTAATTACCCTGATTTGATCATTGGCCGACGTCTACCAGTATTGTAACATTACATTGTACACCCAGAAATATGTGCAATTATGTGTCACAAACAAAAATAAAAAATAATACATAAGCTTTGTCACATGGGTTATTAGTCGTGTAATACTCCAGGTACCCTCAACTGTTTTCATAGGCCCGTGCAAAATCCACAGCTAGTTCTCAATTTTCAGCCTTAGAATTAAAAAAGATGAAGATAGACTTCTTTGTTTGTTTGTTAGTTGCCTTATTTGTTTTCTGATGAAAAAATAAAATGCAAAAGAAAAGAAACAGGGAATAAAATGGCAAGTGTTACTCTTTTTTTTTAAATTTTTTTGCAGTTTTTAGCCAGGGCCGGGTTTGAACCCACCACCTCCAGCATATGGGGCTGGCACCCTACTCCTTTGCGCCTCAGGCTCCTCCCTACTCTTTTTTTTTTAAAGGTCAATTCAGTTAAAGTTTCCAACCTCAAGCTTAGTAATCATGACTAATAGAGGGAAACAAGTCGAATTTTTACGCATACACAGACCCAGTAAGAAAGCTGGATTTGGTTTTAAAAAGGATTCCAACTCTTGTTAGTTTTTCTACAGGTAAAATTCAGAGGTTATTTGGTAAACTAGAGATAGAATCATGAGAATATCATAATGAATCTGATCCCATTGGCTGTGCTTTTGGAAATAAACACCAAAGTATCCCATGGTACAGAATGACCTATTTTCAAGGCTAGCGGAAGGAATTCTCCAACCTAGACAAACATCAGAACCCCAGGGAAGGCCAGTTGTAACACAGGTTTTTAGAAGCCACCACCTCTGAGTCACCTATTCAGTAAGTCTGAGTTAGAGACGAAGATTTGCGTTTCTAACAAGCTCCCAGGTGACACAAATCCTACTGGCCTAGGAACCACATTTTGAAAACCACTTCTCTACACAATACAGGTATTTCTGTAGTAATGGTCGTCTCTACAAGGGTGGCTGGGAAAAGAATATTATAGCATTTGACTTCACATAGAAAAACCACTGTAGAAGGGGAGGAAAGAGAAGCAAGGAGATTGAAATATTATGGTCAAAATGTGCCATGACCTATGGAGACATCTGTTCTGTGAACCAGTGGAAACAAGAGACTCTTCTGACCCCACTGTCTTGCTGAAGCCTCTAGTTCAAAGCATCAGTGGGCATCCAACTGGCCCCAAGAATGGAATGTAAGTGCAAAGGGAAGTCAATTTAGCCTGATGCAGACACCGTGATCCCAGAGATGCGATCTAGGCATTGCTGCAAGTGCTCTGAAAGGATGTGAGCTTGTCTTTCCACAGAGAGCAGCAAGAGACCAGCGTTTCATCCTGTCTCTTTATTGTTCCTTGAGCAATTTCGAGTATAACCTGTGATTTCTGGCTTTGACTGAATTTCTGGCCCATGAAAAGCACGATTGTCATTGCAACTGGGCAAAGTTATTAATAGTAATGACCAGCATTTATTGAAAGCCAACAGTATGCTAGGCCCTCTGTAGGCATTATCCAACATAATTCTTCTATCAGCTTGTCAAGTGGGTGGGAGCTGCTGTAATTTTCCCATGAGAAATGGGAGAGCAAGGAACTGGCCCTAATCCGTAAAGCCAGTAAATAACACAGCCAGGTTTCAAACCAAGGCGCACAGACCACTCATCCTGGGCTAGATGCAGACATTATAAGCACAAGTGAAGAATGATCTGTGAGAGGTAAATCTTTAAATTCTAACTTGTCTCTAAGATCCTTTAGAAATCAAACACATTTCTATATCTGTATATTGTCACTCCCCTCGAAAAGCATGGTTCTTTCTTCTTGCCACTATGTTACAACAAACTACAAACTGATATAGAGAGACACAAACAAAAGGCCCTTTGTTCTGTCCACCCCACAGTTTTTATGTTACTAGGTCAACAGGAACTCTTTCTGTCTATAGACAATGCACCAATGTCTACCCCTGCTGTGCTGTCCTCCTCCTCATTCTTTGACAGGACTCCTGGTCCTTTTCTTTAGTTGCCATGCCCCTCCCAGCTAAGGGGCCAAACATGGGAAGAAAATGCACAATTTCCATGATTAAGGACTCCAAAACCTGTCATGACTTTTCCTTATTTAAGATTCCCAACAACCCACAAGGAAGACAGTGTCCTCCCCATTTCATGAATAAGAAGGAATCCAAATGGCCCACATCACAAAATCTCAAAACTACAGATGCTGGCGTGGATGTGGAGAGAAGGGAACACTTTGACACTGCTGGTGGGACTGCAAACTAATATGACCTTTTTGGAAGGAAGTATGGAGAATCCTCAAAGAACTCAAACTAGACCTCCCATTTGATCCTGCAATCCCATTACTGGGCATCTACCCAGAAGGAAAAAAATCCTTCTATGATAAGGACACTTGCACTAGACTGTTTATGGCAGCTCAATTTACCATCGCCAAAATGTGGAAACAGCCTAAATGCCCACCAACCCAGGAATGGATTCACAACCTGTGGTATATGTATACCATGGAATACTATTCAGCCATTAAAAAATGGAGACTTTACAGCCTTTGTATTAACCTGGATGGAAGTGGAACACATTATTCTTAGTAAAGCATCACAAGAATGGAGAAGCATGAATCCTATGTACTCAATTTTGATATGAGGACAATTAATGACAATTAATGACATGGCAGTGGGGGAAAGGAAGAGCAGAGAGAGGAAAGGAGGGAGGGGTGGGGGAAAGGAAGAGCAGAGAGAGGAAAAGAGGGAGGGGGATGGGGTCTTGGTGTGTGCCACACCTTTTGGGTGCAAGACACGATTGCAAGAGGGACTTTACCTAACAAATGCAATCAGTGAAACCTGGTTTCTTGTACCCTCAATGAATCCCCCACAATAAAAAAAAAAAGAAAAAAAAGAATGAATCCAGGTAAATCGGGTGTTGGGTTAGTATCACATGACCAAGGGGCCCGGGTGGTCCTCCAGCCCATGCCCTTTGATTTAAAAGCTGTTCTTTCTTCCCTTCCCATTATTCTCTTTCCTCTTTCCACCACCTCTGTATTTCTCAAGCACAGTGTCCATAAAACCTAGACAGAGAGGAGGGCAGAAGGTGACCATGTAAAATATTTTTCAATGCATAGTGTTCCCTGATTTCTTCAAGGTCTTGGCCAAGACCCCTGAAGCCCTGTTGTACTGGGACCACCACTGTCATCCAGCCGACGTCTCTGGGACGCTTTCCCCTTGATGAACTAGTGAAGAAGGTGTCTTGTGTCTTTGCACCTATGACAGGAAGAGCTGCCAAGAACGGTGGGTGTCTGATTGTCAACGGTTTGTCTGGCGGAGAGTGGGTCTGGCCTGGTCCTTGCAGTCCGGCAGTCGCTGGCTGCAGACCTTCTCGTTTGAGCTGTGTGGTGTTATACTGCCACCCTGTGGCTCCTGCATCCTGAGCTCAGAAACAAAGCTGCGGCTTAAAACCAGGCTCATCACGCGCAGGGGCGGTGGGGTAGGGACTGAAGGAGAAACGCAGATTAGGGAAAGGACATGGAAGAGAAGTCCTAAAATTTGTCAGTCCTAAAATGTGAAAATATAAGTCACTTTTGTCACAAAATAAGTTACTGGTTATAAGCGCACGACTTGAAGTCACAGTTTAAACTTGCCATCTACAATACATTCTAATGATTGAGTGTAGAGTTTCGTTGCTATATTTAGCAACAATGTACTGTATATTTTAAAATAGCTAGAAGAGAAAACCTGACATGTTACCAGCTCACAGAAATGATAAATACTCGGGGTAATGAATATTCTAAACGCCCTGACTTGATTGATACATAGTCTATGCATGTAACAAAAAAAATCACAAGGACCCCATAAGTACATACAAATATTATGTATCAATTCAAAAAAATTTTTTTAACAAACTTACCAACCGAGTAATTCCTTCACTGGGCCTTAGTTTCTTTGCATAATGAGAATAGTAACAGTTTCTCGGGGCTATTGTAAGAATTAATGAGACAGTAGCCGTAAAGCGCTTATCCTCGAGTCTGTGGCATAGTAAGTTTTGCTGTTATTACGGAGCTGAGACAAGAATAGTGCTGTCCTTTCTAAAACCCCAGTGAAGCCCTCCTTTCCCTCCCGGTCACTTGCTGGGACTCCTGCTTTCCACTTAGCCCCCTTTGGTTTGAGACTTAACTTCACCTTTCCCTACCCGTGAAGCGTGAACTGCCGGGAAGTCACAGTGCATTTCCAACCTCATCTTCATCACGTAGGACTTCATGACGTTTTATCAAGCCATTTAAACTTCCTCACCTATCAAATAGGATTAATTATACCCATACATCCAGATTATAGAAAGAACATACACAAAGCCTCAGACACACTGCCTTGCACTCAGTGGTTACTCCATAGGGTAATCATTATTACTGTCGTGATCACACTTGTTTGTAACAGTTCTCCAATCATTTTCTTTTTTCCTTCAAGAAACAACAAAATCGGCTCAGAGCCTGTAGCTCAGTGAGTAGGGTGCTGGCCATATACACGGAGGCTGGCAGGTCTGAGCCCGGCCCAGGCCGGCTAAACAACAATGACAACTGCAACCAAAAAATAGCCAGGCATTGTGGCAGGCACCTGTAGTCCTAGCTACTTGGGAGGCTGAGGCAAGAGAATCGCTTAAGCCCAAGAGTTTGAGGTTGCTGTGAGCTGTGATGCCACTGCACTCTACCGAGGGCAATGTAGTGAAACTCTTATCTCAAAACAAAGCAAAAAAAATCTTTTATGTTCACCTCAGCCATTAAAGATTCTTTGAGTAACCGTGGGAAAGAAACAGCCCTTATGATATCTAACTCTGCAACGCCAACAAAACATTATTTTCCCAGGACTTCACAATATATTTATTTTCTCAAGGCTAAAATAAAACCTTTTCACATTTTGATACTTGTACTATTGAAGTATATTTTATACTCCATGCTTTTGTTTCTTCTCTCCGGTTCCTAACTTCCTCCAAAATAAGATGTTATTAAATCAAAGTATATTTTAGAACTGATGCCAATTTAGAATTGAGGAAGATAAGTGGCTTCTGCTTTGATCTGCCACCCAAATCCAAAAGTCTAGATTTATGGTGACATTCTGAATGTTCCCAGCCACAATTACATGAATTCCTAAGACCACAGCACTCTTGTTGTTATGGGATCTGTCCTTTAAAATCTCCCCCAGTTACTTTTTGGGTCTCAGAGTGTCTCACACATGCCCTGCTGTCATGCCCTGCCCTCTGGTTTCTCATTCTGGGCAGCTGCTGCTGCTTCCCAGGGGCCTGACGCCTCCAGCACCAGGGCACCCTGGGGCACTAAAGTTGTACAGAGAAGTGGCAATCCCTGATCACACCTGTGATTTTGGCCCTCATAGGGCAGCCCTTCTCAGGCCACAATCTCTCCTGGGCACCTTTCTTAGCCTCTGGCACTAATTCTATGCACTTTTTCCATCAGGCCTCAACCAGCCCCCTCCCGCAGAGGAACAGACACACTGCCATGCCCGCGCCAACCTCCCCCTTCTCATCTCTCCCCAACATCCCTCTCTACTCCTTCCACTAACAAATTAAAAAGCCCCTATGAGCCTTTGGTGCTTAGAGAGATGGTCTGTTCTCCAGCTCCTCAAAGCATCAGATTCCTGGGTGTGGCTGGTACAATCTATGTTAAAAATATAACAACGAGAAATATCATTCCTTTTTTCCAAAAGGATATCTCGTAAGAGTCTGTTAAATAGAGATTTTTTTTTCAGGACATTCAAAATATCATTTAACGAAAATTCACATTCATTTCAACCTCATATATATATATGCATATACACACTCACATCATTACATATTTGTGGGCTACAGAGTTCCACCAACTATATCACATATGTTTATGCAATTAAATTATATCAATACGTTTATGCAATTTATATTATGCATAATGTTTGTGCCTTTGCCATGTGAGCAGTTAATACTAATCACATATTTGTTGCATGCCACAATCATAATGCATTTACCCACTGCAACGAACCTCTGAAATAAATACAATGATCAATTTGATTTTATTGAAAAAATGAAAAAATGAAAAAAAACTCAGGCCCAGAGTGTTCAATATTTTGCTGAAGTCACCAGCCAGTCTACAGCTAAGCTTAAACTTGAACCCAGGCAGCTTGGTGCCACATCATTATTTCCAGAGCTCACCTATCGGCCTCGCCATCGGGGCCAGGCTGCAGGTAAGAGGAGCTCCAGGACCAGGTTTTGACTGATGATTGCAAATGATAAACCACTGTGCCACCACGATGCAGTGTCCTCACAACCACCCTGCTCCCACAACGCACAAACACACACAAAAGATATTGGTGTTCACTTTGAAGGCAAGGATCTATTTCCTTAAAGTGGGAATGGTTAATGGGTGCAAAAATATAGTTGGACAGTTACACAGAATGAATAATATGTGATGGCACAACAAAGTGACAACAGTCAACAAGTTAGGGTATTCATTCAAATAACTGGAAATATTTTTAAAAATCAGAATTCCTGGCCTTTGTTTTCAAGGGAGGATGAGGGAGGCAGGGGCATGAGGCAGATAGGATCCTGCTGGCTTTTAGGGGAACACATGCTTCTTTGAAACAGTCACTGTGAGAAGACAGTGAGTTGGGGCACCCAGGGGTCCAGCCCACCTGGCAAAATGACCATTCTCTTCGCCTGCGACTGAGAGGGAGATTGGAACTCTTCTATTTTGGATTTCTCCATACCCCAGAAACAGATGAGAAGCCCTGGGCCCTCAACCTCAAACTGGAAAAGACTCAGCTGTTTCCTGAACATGCAAACATTTAATCGCTCCCAGGGTACCTGAGTTGGCAGCACCGACTGGACTCTGAGGCTGCTCAGCCGTGGGCCACGCAGGGAGCTCCACTTTCAGTCACTGCGATGCGGTTGGGATCGCTGCCTTGGTTTCTGATGAATGGGGACTTGTTGCCTAATTGAAAGCAAGCCTAACATGCCTCATTCATTATTGTCATAAAGGGGGAAGAGGAGGGGGGAGAGAAAGTCTAGATGCCAACTTTTTAAAATAGTCCCTGTGGTCCATTTGCCTGCATGCAAACTAGCCCATCGTCCCCAGCCACTCTAAGTCTTGAAAGCACCTTCTCCAGTACACCCCTTGGCCCTGAGGATAAAATGGTCTTTGTAGCTGCTGCTTTGGAGAGGTAACTTCAGTGCGGTGGAACAGCTAACTGGGATGGAAGAATAACTAACCATTTCACTCGGGCCTAAACGTGCTGTTTCAGAGACAGGGTCGGCCAACCAACATCTTTTTCTAATTCCAAAGAAATACAAAGGGAACTTGGATGCCTCAGCACCCCAGAGAAAGTTCTGGCAGCCAAACTGAGCTACAGCCTATATATCTCTGATAGTTGAAGTGCTGATGGCCCACCTCTTCTCCCTTCCCCGGGCCCTTCTCCTGATGTATTTTTCTCATTGCCAATTACCCAGAACAACTGACAGGGTGCAGCACCAGTTAAAACACAGGCAGAAGTCATCAAACCGATTACTTTCCGTTGCTGTCTTTACCTGAGCTAAATGGAAACTCTGACACCGACACACAGGATTTGTGCCTGAGCCCCCTTCTCAAGACAAGCCATTAAAAGGCAATTACTGTGCGTGACCACAGCCAAGCTGTCACGTCCAGGCACTGCCTCTGCTTTCTCTTCGTAGCAAGGCAAAAGCTGAAGAGAGTTTGGTTTAAACCGAATAAAGATTCTACAAAAAAAAATAAAGTGCCGCTCTGGGATACCATCAAGTCAACTGTGAGTCCATGAAAATAGATCCGAGTCATGTATTTCCATAGGTAAAGTCAATCTCAGTAGACATAAAGATTATCAAAGAGCAGGTCTTAAAAAAAAAAAAAATGGCCTGTGTTTAGGGCTATTCAAAGACAAGAAGACCAAAAAGATCTTAATCCCAAACAAATGAAAACTCTCTGGCTGAGGAGTTCCAAGCTGAAAGGGGATTGTGAAAGGATCGTGTGAGGCTTAAGGAGATAAAAATAGTAAATCATTTATCTTCAAGGAACTAACCTCTCTTCCTGGAGAAGAGACTCTTCAAAGACAAATTAACTATACTCCTCACATCTTTTAACTCCATTTCACTCCCTGGAAGCATCAAAGTGTTCAGACAACCTATGGCACTGTATATTTCATTTAGTCAACAGATATTTACTGAGAGTATACAGTACACCACGCATTCTATGGCAGGGAAGAAGCTTAATCCAATCTCTGTCTTACAGAGCTTACAGTCTATTAAAGCCAATGACTGACCCCCCAACTATGTAACGTAGCAGTAAGTTAAATCAGAAAGCACTGGACTAAGATTCAAGAAGTTTGAGATCAAGGCTTGGCTTTGCCCTTTGGCCTTACCCATGACCATTAGTGAATCACATCTGTGTCCTCAAGCCTTAATAAAATAAAGGATGTCTGTGAGCTGCAACCTAGTTCCCTTTCTGCTGACAGTCCTTGGAACTCAGAACACCTGGAAGGCAAAATAGAGGTGTCCAGGACTGGGTTCCAGGCCTGGCGCCCTCTACTTCCACGACAGCACTGCTGCTGGCTTCCGTTTTAATACATTGGACTTCAGAGTGAGATCTCATTTGGGGATGAAAAAAACTTTAACAGCTAAAATGAAGTTTGAAAACTACCGCCTTAAACAATTTTAAGATTCATTCCTGTTCTGTGGTTTGTTTTTCCAGATTTCATAGTTTCCATTTCTTAGAGCTTACACCAATCGTTCATCTCTGGCAGATAAATCACTGGAGGAAACTTCTCTGAGGATAATTCCTCTTCTGATATACACCTCTCCTTAATATTATCCTGCCACAACCTCAAATGATTTCTCTATCTCTGCTCTTATTTCTAGCACCATGCTGGGTTTTTTTTTCTTTATCTCATCCTGTATATGTACAGTTGCCAATATAAGGTCATCGCTGGTGTGAACAGCTCATTTCTTCTCTAAGTTACTAGCATATTTCTCCTTGCATAAACCACGGCATTTCTTATTTTAGTCACCATTACAGACTGCTTGTCCTCCCTGGGAAAGATGTCGGGTTTGAGAGCTCGGTTGGTTGGTTGCTGGTTTATATTCCTCTTCATTCTCAGAATGCATAAAACACAAGATTGCATGATATCTTTAAACGATATCAAAATAATACATGCACAGGCTTTTAAAAAATAAATTGTCCAAATGGAATAGAAAAATAAATAGACCTACTTCCCAGATACAGCTACTTTAAATTAACTTCACATCCCTAAATAATATGCTGATATTGATAGTTCTTGTGTTTTACATTTTCTACCTATTAATGGCTGCCATTATGGATGGGGAGTTGATACCTCCCCAGTGCTCCCATTGTAGTTATGTCAGTATCTTAAGTAAATCAATGTGTATTTTTCCTAGAACAAGGATTATGTAAATGTTGTTTCTGGAAAGGTCACACTGTTTACTAAGCATGAAGCTTAAATGGGAATCTAAAAGTGGGAAAACAAAGGCTGGGGAAATGGAGCTATAAATTAGATTAAAATGCACACTCTACAACAAGCGTATAGGTGTTTTTCTGGTCCCATGAACAAGCCCTCACTCAGGTCATTCTCAAACTATAATGTGCATCCAAATCACCTGGAATTCTACGCAAAGGCAGGTTTTGATGCATTAGGTCTGGGGAGGGCCTGAGATTTTGCATTTCTGACAAGCTCCCAGATGACACTGATGCTTCTGTTCCATGGATTACACTGTTCCAAAGTGTAAGCTTCCAAATCTCACAGCTTTCAAATCTCCTTCTCTACAGAGAGCCCTCTTCTAAGAGACTCTGCTGAATAATCTTACTCTGTTCCACCTCTTATTCTTCAGGGAGAGGCAACCTGGCATTAACTAAAACTACTCGCACCACGAGGAGAAGCTGTGTCCCATCTCTGATTTGCAGATAAGAAACACCCTGGCGGGTAAGGGACCAGGGCTGAATGGCCAGTGGCAGAATTCCACGGACAATTTCTGTCTTTATTGCTAACAGCCCCGGAGGATGTTGAAGCACTTTGAAACAAAGTAAAAAGCTTACCTGTCCAGCTTGAGCCTGATAAAGGTCACAGTCACAGTCAGTAGAATAACCAAGGGATCACTATCCCTCTCTCTGTCTCTGCTGCTTCTCATTTCTCAATCTTTGCTCATACCTAACTAGGCTACCAGCAATCTGGGGACACCAAATAATGGAGAAGATGCCAAGGGAAGCCCTCCTCTCTTCTGCCATGGCTGTCCTTCAATGCAAAGGAAACCTTCTTTAAATATTTCTAGGAAATAGTACCTGCCATCATTTTTAACGTGGGTCAAGTTCAGCAGTTGCTGTAAATGTTTAACAATTGACTTCCAAAGGTGGAGGGGAAAGGCCCTAATTTATAGCATTTGCCAATCTCCTTGGTGTAAAAACTCCCACATTAGCTAATATCAAGCTGCCATGGTGACTTTACCAAACATGGGATTAGAAAGATACAACTACAATGGCTCTCACAAGCTGGTACAAGCTGGCTCCAGCTCTCACAGATAAAGCCTTAAGTTTAATGCCAGACAATTAAAACTATGTTCAGTAAAGATTTACAGCTGTTTTATCCAGCCTCTTGTCACCTCCCTTTACTGTGAAAGTAAGTTGACCTGTCAAGTTCTGTAACAACTAACTGTTCTCTTTATTGCAAAGTACTTAGCAGAAAACACAACATAAATTACAGTAGGTCATATAGGTAGCTTTTATAAATAGTTTTCTTTACCTCCTATTGAATATTGCCCTGGACCAGAGAACTAGAGTGCTCATCCCAATGCTTTTCATGTATTTGGTGACCTTCTTGGAAAAGAAAAAAAAAAAAAAATTAAACACCTACTATATTACATGCTGAAATTAAAATGACTCAAAATCTTTTACTATGCTCTAGTTATGTATGATATGAAATTCTTTTAGACATTGAAATCAACGTCTTCTTGAGTTAAACTTGCTATTTGAAGGAAACAAAAATATCTTATGGCTCCTGATCTAATGTTTCTTTAAAATTTGCAAGTTTTTCTGCTGGCATTGGGTAAGCAAAAAAATTTTTTTTAATTTTTAAGTGATTATTTTCTTCTCATTTAGGAATAGTTTAAACTTAAAATATAAGCTTTAGGAGATAGGCATTCTAAAGAGATCTGAAGAGTTATGGAAGTTCAAACATATGTGGAAGGTGATGATGGTAAATTGCTAAAATTGCTCTCAAATCATTTCCCTGGATGATATGTCCTTTGCAGTATGGCTTTGCAAATTCTCCCAGCAATAGGTGGAGGTGGCCCTGTGACATCTTTGGCCAATGGAATGTGACAGAGCAACATGTGTAGCTCAAGTCTAGTCTTTTAAAGGCCTTTCAGGGTTTCCGACTTGGCTCAGAAAGAAACCAGGCTCCATGTGAGCAAACCCAAAGGAGGCTCCTGGGAGATGAGAGATCCGGGGAACAAGGATGAACCATCCCAGGGCAGCCATGTGCTCCATCACCACCTCCACTACACGCCAGCCCAGCCTGAGCTGACCTGGCACCTAATCACACCTGGGCCCAGCCCAAATTGCCAAACCACAGATTCTTCTACTAATAATGGGTTGTTGATGTAAGGCACTGGGCTTTCTAGTGGTTTAACAGCTCAGGCTAACTGATAAGGTCACTTATGCACTAGAAAATACTCAACATACACCCCAACCAAATGGGATATATGGATCTTTTTGGATGCTGATTAAAACCAAACTAACATTTTTAAGACAATTAAGGGAATGTGAACTGGAATGAGCATTAGATGTTATTGAGGAATTGTTGCCGTTTTTGTGAGATGTGATAATGACATTGTACTTATGCTTTTAAAAAGTCCTTATCTGTTAGGGTCATACAGAATTTGTACACGTGTATATATAATAAATATGTACATACACACACCTATATACACACACATACATCTTGAAATAAATAAGAATAAAATTAGTTGATTCCTGGAAATTGCTTTAAAATACTCTAGGAATGAAAAAAAAAAAAAAAGAGGGAGGGGAACAGAGAACCAAGAAAATAAAATAAGCAAAATGTCATGATGAGAATGTTTGAAGGTGGATGGTGGCTACGCAGCAGTTCATCATACTATTCTTTCTACTTTTGCGTATGCCTGAAAATTTCCAAAATAATTTTTTAAAATGTCCATTCCCCTTTACATTTCTTCTATTATCTTTAAGATGTTTTCGTTTAAATCAGCATCCAGAAAAGACCCACATCTCCCATTTGGTTGGGATGTGTTTTGAATTTTTCTCCAATGTATAAGTGACCATATCAGTTAGTAAATAGAAAGACCACACATAACACAATCACTAGCTTAATATTTTGCTCAAATAATCAATATATTTAATACTGCCACTGTGGCAGCGGGAGGAATTAGGTAATGGAAATAGAGATTAGATTGGCCAAAAAGTCACGATAAAAGTCAAACCCAAGAAAGTAAATCAGTCTGCAAGTGAAAACCCAAAATTATTTAAGGAAAATTATAACATTAATAAGGCAACAACAGGGAACTTGAATAGTCTGATTTTAAGTCCAATTATTGTTCCGGCTACAACACTGCCACTCCCTGACATTAATTGCCTTCACATGGCCAAATGTCATCTGGTTGCACATAACTGAAGTACAACCTAAATTGTGTTTAACAATAAAACATTAATTTATAGATTGATTCGTTCAGGTATTAATGACTAGTTGCTTAAACAGTTAAACCCCCAAATCTCAGTGTCTTAACACAGAAGCACTTCTTCCTTGCTCAACCCGTGTTCCGTGGTGATATTCCATGGCTGCAGCATCTACCCTCTCCACATCTCCAGCCTCCTAAAGAATGAAAGGAAATTAACTATTCCTGCTGGGATGTGTTTACAGGATAAGCCTGGAAATAGGTTGCCTGTATGTCAGCCACATTTGGTGAGAACTCACAGAACACATCTAACTAAAAGAAGCTGGGAACTATAATTCAGCTGTGTGCACCAGAGGAAGAAGGAATGGGTTTGGGTGAATATGCTGCCATTTCTATTGCAACTGGACTTTATGGCAGGAGTGGTACCGGGCGTACAAGTGCATCCAGGGTTCTGCCATGGTGGGAGTTCTTTTTCGTGCTCTCTCCCTCTCCCTTGTCTGCCAGTTTCCATCTCAGCTCTGTATCTTCCTGCCTGCTGGCCTTTCCCACCTCTATGGAAAGACGTGTGGCATCCAAATGGTTTGAAAATGTGGCTGGTGTGTGTGAGGTAAGTACTGACTTTTCCTGTATTTTGCAATATTCATTTTCAGCCACTCATTGAAACATCATGGTTTCCAGCAGAGTCATGTATGGCAGAAACTGCAAAGGTGGTATGCTAAGTACAGACATTTAGGAAAAGCTGGAATAACATATTTCCTCCCTCTTAATGTTCAGTTAGGAAAGAAGGAAACAAGTAAACATAGAGAAAACAAGACAAGATCAATCATTCCATGCCAGAATTATGAACAAAGTGCTCTAAGAATTCAAAGAAGACTGGTGGATCACTGGCCCCAGCATTGGATGAGTTTTCCAGACGGTGATTTCTCCTTCTTTTTTAGAAGTAGGGAAGAAGAGTCAGTACATACAAAAGCACAGATTTAAGGGAGTGTAAGTACTTGGGAAGTTATGCTCCAGTGTGGTTGGAGCATAAAAGACATAGTTCGAGCAGGCAGTAAGATATGAGGAGGAGAAGGAGGTCATAGTCTAAATACAGAAGGTCTTATTACAGAAGACCAAGTTCAAGACTTTTAACTGGCTTCCATATTCAGCCTTTTGAATCAGAAAGTCATCAAATGTGGAGTGGGTTGTTTGTTTTAGTAATGGTTATCATTGTTTTATGTGTATGGATTAATACTGTGCTAGAATAGGGTGGATAATTTAAAGCAAGATGATATCAAAGATGCGAACTACAGAGAAAGCAAGCAAGAGAAGGTCAGAACTGAGCTGAGACTTTGGCAGTGAGGAAGAGAAAGAGAGGAATTACTGAGTTAGAATTGCCAGATTTGGTTACTAACTGGATACAGGCAGTGAGCAAGGTGGAGCAGGAAGAGAAGCCTCTAAAAATTCTACCCAGATGGTGTGTGGATGGGGGACTCCATGGATTGGCTGCTTCAAAAGGAAATATAATTCATCTGAGCCACGTTTCTTTATGTTTAAGTTAAGGAAGAAAATTACGAGAGAAAAGCTCTATGGGAAGAGATTTTGGGTGAAGAAAATTACGAGAGAGAAGCTCTATGGGAAGAGATTTTGGGTGGAAGTTTTTCAGAGCAATCATACATCACAAAACTTCAATCAAAATATCAGGAAGTATATTATATTGTATAAAGTTTGATTGCTGGATATATATAGTGTTTCTAAGTGAAAACCAAAGTCAATAACTTTGATCTTATTAAGCCTCAGCTTGAAAAATTGAACACATACCAAAAAAATACCTTTCCAGAAATGTTTATTTCCTTTTTTGCATTGAAAACCCAGTTAAAAATTAGGAAAGTCAAAAAAATTATGCTGTGTACTACCTGGTGTAATATTAGCATGTAAAATAAGTAACAAGGCTAAATATTTCAATGGAGAATTTCTAAGTGGCTCTACTTGGAATAGTGCATAAGAACTGGCTAATGATGCTTTGAGAGCCTCGTGCCAAAGGTTTTAGAAAAATAAGGGCAGAGATAGAATAATTAGGAATTAGACTGAGAAAAGTGTCAAAAGACACATTCATTCTTAAAGTCCTTTTTTAAACTGCTATAAAAAATGATGTAAAATCCTTGAGTTCTTCCAGAGCCAACCCAAACGAATGTGTCAGAATTGGGCCAAAAGTAGAGAGTTGGAAAGAAACTAGAAAAATTCTTTTTAGATGATTCTGAAAAAGTAATTATGCCCTTATTTGTTCTGAATAGATAATATTTTGTACACTTTTAAGAAGAACAAGATACTTTTACCATTAGCTGATTTCTCTCAGTTGCCAACTCCAGATGTTCAACGTTCAAAACATTGTACCAAAATTCCAGTCCCCTCATTGTGGTCAGGACTACATACCCTTCCCAGTAGATGATGAGGGAAGAATTCCATACATACTTTCCCTGCCAGCTTTGAAACATCAGCCTGTGTCATAGACAAAAAACAAGGACATAGTTGCTCCAGAAGACACAAGGCAGATGTCCCAGGAAAGCTCTGGATCTGCCCTCCCAAGTCACGGATGGATAACCTGCCACCAACACCTGCCGTCTCTGGGACACCATGCAGTCCACTGGGACTCTTGAACCTCTAAAATTAACACTTGTCTTTATTAGCTCTTTAGTTTTGTGCTCATGTGTGAGAATCGCCTGAGATGATTGATGGAAGCACAATATGAAAAAGCAGAATGAATGAATTCCTCCACTGATGTTGTTCTCGCTCTGACACTATTTATAACATCACAGAACTTGGAGAGAAGCTGAAAGTATGGTGTGGAAGCAACAGAATGTCAGCCACCTGACTCTTCCCTCAGCCCCAGAACTCCAGTTACACTTCTCGAAGCAGTACACTCATTGTATTGGCAGGGTAGAACACCAAGAGATTATCTTTGGATTGCATAGCTTTCTTCGAAAAATGGGTTTCTTTTTTTTTTTTTTAAGTAATACCAGCTAAAGACCTTTACCATACAAAACATATGTGTACAGCCTGTGGCTAGAACCTATTGAATCAAGAAAAAATTAGGAGAATCAATATTCTTAACGTTCCCTCTACTGAGAGGGATGTCGTAAAAAGAATTTAGATTCAGACCTCTTTTAAATTCTGATTGGCCACTTGCTATGCCCTTGGGACAGGGACTTTAGATTCTATTGGATCCTTGGTATCCCCATCTTCAAAATGGGGGAAGGGAACAGGTGGGGATAATACTTACCTTGCAGGTCTGTTACGGGCATTCAATGTAAAGTGTTAAATATGCCTAGCAAAGGGCTTAGCCAGTGGACATGTGCTCCTTCAAAAGTGACAATCACCCCTGGTATCACCCAGTGGCACAATAGCTGCCACTGTGCTTCTTCTACCTGTGTCTGCAGAGATAGTTTGTTACTGTGTTGTTTTTAGACTCAATAAGACCAACAGAAGCAAGGTATCTAGTTTGGATCATGGGGTCAGTTTGTTCTTCAAATATGGAAATGCATAATGGCTTTCTTGCTATGTTGACCAATTTTTATATTTTGTATATATTTTATTCTCATTACACATAAGAATGAAGTGAGGGAAAATAAAATATAGCCCACAAAGCCCTGCAAATTAGCACAAAGGGCAGTTTTAATGATTAGCTCTGTTAGAAGTGAAAATGCAGAAAAGAACTTAGGAAACTTTCTTGAGAGATCTAGGAAATAAAAAAAATTACAAGTCATAGACTACCAGTAATTACTATATCATTATTAATAGAAACATAATATCTAAATAACATAAAATTCATTTCTCCCTTTCCACCTAAATTTGCAATCGTTTATATCCATTAATTACATAAATTGAGGGATTTCAATAATTTTTAATGCTATCTCCTTTACAACTGCAAAATGCACACACCTGCTCCTTTGCTTTTTGTTATACAACATGAAAGGGGTAGGTGGAAAATAGATTTAACACAGATTCATTACCCTAAACAACAGGCTTTGTCTCAATCCTAGCTGGGAGATGAATAAAACTGTAGAACGATATAGGCATTTGAATGATACCATTTGCTTATGGTTTCAATGACCAGATGTGCAATTCTGAAGACTTTTGTTGCTCTATAACGATGCATTGAACCTGGTCAAAATAACAATTACAAGAATAAAAACATAAAATGTAAATTTCCATCTCACCTGCCCTAGGAACCTCTCAAAGTTTTTTTTTTTTTTTTTTTTGAGACAGGAGCCTCAAGCTGTCCCCCTGGGTAGAGTGCCATGGCATTTCAGCTCACAGCAACCTCCAATTCCTGGGCTCAAGCGAGTCTCCTGCCTCAGCCTCCCAAGTAGCTGGGACCACAGGTGCCCGCCACAATGCCCGGCTATTTTTTGGTTGCAGCCATCATTG